>NW_018736170.1:0-55569 GCF_002204515.2 Aedes aegypti | reverse complement strand
CAGAGACTCTCATATGACTATTCCACAGGTTCTTCCGAAATTTCTTTCCCAGATTCATCGGGGAACAATATCAGGGTTTTTTTTTTCAAGAAGTACTTCCAGCGATTTTACAAGGGATTCTTGAAAAAAAAAATCCAGTAAATCTTCTGATGCCAGTAATTTCCACAATGGGCTTACTCCGAATTGAAGAGCTTCAGAGATTCCCATAGGAATTCAATAAAGGTTATACCAGCGTATTTTTAGTTCGTTGTTTAGGGAATTTTCTAAACAAATACTAAAAAACAATCCGCCAAAAGTTCTATGCCGATTTTTTTAGTTTTCGTTTGTCATTTTTAAGTGAATTTATTTAGGAGCTTATAACAGTTTCCTAGACATCTACAGTTTCCCTAAAAACCTGTTTTAAAATATCATTCGGAAATAATTTCCGGAAAATATGTGAGGCACGCTATGTCTGAACCAGACGAATATAAAAAATAGAATGTACATCGTATATTTCTCGCTAGAGAAGGAAGGTTTAAAATATTGTATCGGGGAAATTTCCCATTCATTTTGTATGGGCTGAAATGCGTCAAAAAACTTTTTCATGGGTTTTAATGTGAAAAATAGCTTAAAAGTGGAAAGAAAAAACAAAATTTCACCGGTGGGAAATTTTAACCTATTATGAAAATATAACCCAAATACTATACTCTAGTGAAAAAAATCCGATGTACATTCAATTTTAAAATCTACTGGTTTAGACATTACCGTGTGAGGAAGTTTTAAAAAAATTGCTCATTAAATTCGACCATGAAGTAGCTCCAATTTTTTTTTAGTATTTCTCCAGCATTTCTTACGAATATTTCTGGAGTATTTTTTAAGTAAAATTTCTGTATATTATTTCAATAGTTCATTAAAGATAGAAGTAGACAATTCCCTGCAGACTTACCTAAAATAATTGCTGGATTTCATTGCTCAAAGAGAACTCTGAGAAATGTCCTGAAGTAAACTTAGGAGGAATCTCCGGAGTAATTTTGAAAGACATCCTCAAACAAATTGCTGTTTGAAATCTTTGAGAACTCTGAACGACAATTTAGGAGGACATCATATGAAAAGAGGCATCTATGGTGAAATTACTGGTTAATTCTTAGTAATGTCCCTAAACGAATTATTAGAGGGAACACCGGATGATTTCCTAGAGAACTTAGATTTTTTTTGAGGAATTTTTGAAGAATCCCAAAGAGATCTAGGATCTTTAAGAATTTCAGGAAGCTTTCTTGAACTGGTTCTGGGGTTCTTCTTAAAAAAATAAGGTTCAATTAGTGAGAGTATAACGAAATTTTAGAGGAATTCCTTAGTAAATCCGGTAATGAAACCTACATGAACTCCTACAAATATCTTCGGAATTCTGAAGAAAACTTTTAGCAATACCTGAATTAATGTTGATGAAATTCCGAAGAGAACATCATGAAAAAATGCATATAACAGGGTGTCCATCCATCCGGGAAATCCGGGAAAAGCGGGAAAAACACGGGAATTTCATTTGGCCGGGAAAAATACGGGAAATAACCGGGAAATTGTAGAACACATCGGGAAAAATATGTATTCCGAATATAAGTGAATCAATTGTTTTCAATTTTAAAACTGAAAAATTTTGCCACAAGATACACAACTGACAACTCAAACTTCGCATTAAGATTAACTTTTAGTGCGATGCTCGAGGGATAGTAAATGGTTTCTAGTGATCCTTATTAACGAAAATCGTTGGTTTCCTGAAGAGATTATGGCATTTTTTGTATCAATTTCTACCGATTTCTTTTGAGACGATTTAAACATTTCTGGCGTCAAGATATTGAGCCAATTCAAAGGAGATTTCGTTAAACATCATTGAGATCCTCGAAAAATTTGTAGAAGGACACATAGTGATTCCCGACAAGCTTCTAGGTGAGATGCTTGATAGGTTTAAATAAAGATTCATGGCATATTTTTTGATGAGATTCTTACGGGAATCTATGCGATAATTGACCAGGTAATTGAAGGTGCTTTGGAAAATAACTTGGAAGTTGAGTAGTGGATAGCTTATAACACTACAAACAAGATTTATAAAAGATTTTTTTTATTCTCAGTAGAATTCAAGCGCTTAGTGAAAGTTTTTTTTTCTTCTACTTTGTTTACTTTTCCAAAGTTCAAAAGAAGTTCCAAACCGGTACGGTTATTACTTAATCTTAACTTACTGTACGAAGTTTGAAACCAGTTCAACTTTATCCTTTCCAAGTTGCTTCAAAGTTACCATTTGAACTTAATGTGTACTTCCATATCAAACTAAAGTTCATTATAGGTGTGCTTAGTGCTTTTATTGAACTTGATACTAAAGTTCAAATCGAGTTCATCATAAGCGATTTAATCAGCAAAAAAGTTCCAAAAACCTAATTCCGGACCAAGTTTGAACTTATGAGTTCACTAATAAAGTGTAATCTGAACTTTTGATGGCTTGGGAGGTTATTTCCGCCGTGCCAAATACTTTTTTCACCGGATTCTAAAATTTTAAGGGACTTTTTGATCAACGATTTGAATTTATTTAAAAGAAAACGTTCAAAGACCTAGTATAAAAATCTCGCATAATTTCTGATCTTGCCCTAAAAGCCATTGGTAACCACGAGCTACATTGTTTCTGAGCATTTGAATGGAGTTACACGTTATTATCAACGCTATGGTGAAGAAAAGATCATTATCTACCTGCCAGTGATATAGGTTTGAATGCTTACCCATTCATTTGCTCAGAAACAACAAGTTACACACGTGGTTACCAATGGCTTTTAGGGCGTTATCCCAGATTATGCGAGAAATAGTTTAAGCAGCAGTTTCTTAGTTCTGACATTTTTTTATGTTTGTTGAAAAGATCTTCAATGTTGTTTTTTTTGCACTTTACAATAAACCTTTGATATCTGTTTGTCCAATACTCCTGCGGAATTCAAACCAATATTATTTTAAACCCAAAGAATTTTAAAAATATCATTCAAACAATTCATAAATAACTTAGATCAAGTCCTCCGAATTAGCACTAATGGAATGAAAACAAAACGAAAAAGTGGCAATAATTTCTACCTAATTCTGAACTACTAAACATGCTAGAGCAAACAGCTGCAGAATTTACAAAACCCTGATAATATGATTAGATTAGATTTCAATACCTATTAAATCCTTTACTCTATTTAATCTAACATGTAACTGCAATGGTATAGCTATTTTTTACAATATTTGACAATCTTTATGTAAGAAAATAAAATGATCAAATATTATCAAAAAGTATAAAAATCTTTACCGATGAAAAATCTTTCGAAATTGAAAACGAATATTTTGAAAGTCAAATCAAATATCAGCACTTACTAACAAAGGTCGGAAAAATAGCAAGTCGAAGGATTTTGATGTAGTTCGGTTTAAAATTTTTAGGCATCCGGGAAAACTCCGGGAATTGGAAAACTTATTTTGAATGGACACCCTGATATAATAATACGAGCTAATACAAGGAATTGAAAACTTAAATGCCAGATCGGATTCTCAGATAAATCGTTGTGTACACTCTTATTATCTGCTCTCGTTTGATTTTGGTTTTGTTTTTCTGGTTTGATCTCTTTTCAATTCATGTTTTTTAATTCACTTAGTTCCAATAGATATAACATGTAGCACTGACAAGTACTGTTTTATTACTTTTGGTAGTTTCAAACTGAATTCTTAACATCTGTATTTTCAGGCTGCCCAATGTTTTGAAAAAGTGCTGAAAGCCCAACCCGGAAACTACGAAACAATGAAGATTCTCGGCTCTTTGTATGCCAGTTCTTCGTCACAATCGAAGCGCGACATTGCCAAGAACCACTTGAAGAAGGTCACCGAGCAGTTCCCGGACGATGTCGAAGCATGGATTGAGTTGGCTCAGATCTTGGAACAGAACGATCTGCAAGGTTCGCTGCAAGCCTACGCAACAGCTACCAATATTCTTACGGACAAGGTCAAGGCCGACATTCCGCCGGAAATTCTGAACAACGTTGCCGCGCTTCACTATCGTTTGGGTAATCTGAATGAGGCGATGACTAAGTTGGAGATGGCCATTGAGCGTGCCAAAATCGAAGCGCAACATGATTCACAGTACTACGACTCGATTTCCGTGACAATGACATACAACCTGGCCAGATTGAACGAAGCGATGGCTTCGTTTGACAAGGCGGACAAGCTCTATAAGGACATCCTCAAAGAACATCCCAACTACATCGATTGCTATCTTCGCTTGGGTTGCATGGCCCGAGACAAAGGATTGATCTTCGTGGCTTCCGATTTCTTCAAGGATGCCTTGAAAATCAACATGGAAAATCCGGACACGCGTTCGCTGTTGGGTAATCTCCATTTGGCCAAGATGCAGTGGACTCTCGGGCAGAAGAACTTCGAGACGATTCTAAAGAATCCGGCCACTTCAAGTGACGCCTACTCGCTGATTGCGCTGGGCAACTTTTGGCTGCAGAGTTTACACCAGCCGAGCAAGGATAAGGAAAAGGAGAAGAAGCACCAGGAAAAGGCCCTGGCCATTTACAAGCAGGTCCTGCGAAACGATCCGAAAAACATTTGGGCCGCCAACGGTATTGGTGCCGTGTTGGCGCACAAGGGCTGTATCATCGAGGCGCGTGACATTTTTGCTCAGGTGAGTAAAGACGAAAGCGTTTGATTCGATTTAACCTCGCAACAAAATTACAAATAAGAACTTACGGTCGTTTTCGAAAACACGATTATCAGAAACAATTTGGTGAAGTGAAGTGGTTTTCTTATAACGTGGGTCTCCAAAGGATCTTTTTCCAGATGAAGCAGGTTTCCAGTGGCCACAGTGACAGGTTTTTAAAGGTTAAATTGACCAACAATCTGATTTTTGTAAGCTTTCAAGATTCTTTTTGAAAACGGCCGTGAGTTCTTATTTGTAACTTTTTTATGCGAGCTCCTTTAGGGGTCCTGAAGTCCTCAATAAGGTTCAAATCCAATTTTCCATTCCAGGTTCGTGAAGCTACGGCCGATTTCTGCGACGTATGGCTGAACATTGCACACATCTACGTGGAGCAGAAGCAGTACATCAGCGCCATTCAGATGTACGAGAACTGCTTGAAGAAATTCTACAAGCACAACAACGTAGACGTTATGCAATACCTGGCCAGGGCATATTTCCGTGCCGGCAAACTGAAGGAGGCCAAAATGACACTGCTGAAGGCACGTCGTGTCGCCCCGCAGGATACGGTTCTGCTTTTCAACATTGCCCTGGTGCTGCAGCGTTTGGCCATGATGGTTCTGAAGGATGAGAAATCCGTTCTTAGTGTTGTCTTGCAGGCGGTTCACGAGCTGGGTCTCGCTCACAAATATTTCAATTATCTGTCGATCCATGGAGATAAGACGCGTTACAATATCACGTTGGCCGCTTCGGAAGCCAGCCAATGTCAGGATCTGCTCCAGCAGGCACAGTATCACGTGTCACGCGCCCGAAAGATCGACGAAGAAGAGCGATCGTTGCGCCAGAAGCAGGAACAGGAGCGCGAAGAATTCAAGCGTCGCCAGCGGGAAGAACGTGTACGCATGGAAGAGATGCGTCGCAAGGCTCACGAAGATATGATGGCCAGGCGTCAAGAATACAAGGAAAAGACCAAGAATGCTCTGTTCTTCGTCGAAAGTGGACCGGATCCCACGAAGAAGAAAGCCGGCCGTGGGAGGAAGGACTACATTTCCGATTCGGATGCTTCCGGACCACCTGGCAGTGGTGGAGAGGATCGGCCTCCGAAGGAACGGAAACGCAAAGAACCGGGCGAGAAGAAGAAGCGAAAACCAGGCGCTGGGCGTAAGAAGAAGGAGAAAGCTCCCAAGGGATCCGGATCGGATAGCGAAGATGAAGCACCGAAGAAGCGTGGCCGCAAGAAGGGTTCCCTGGGTGCCAAAAAGCAAAAGCAAATGGAAGACGGATTATCATCCAAACAGAAATCCAGAATTGTTTCCAAAGCCACCGTTTCGACCAGCGAATCCGATAGTGACAGAAGTCGTCTTAAAATTGCCAGTGGTGACGATTCAGGTTCCGGTAACAGCGGACCAGCGACTAAGCGCAAGCGGAGAATCGCATCCGGTTCGGAAAGTGGTTCCGACAGATCGCGATCGCGGTCTCGTTCGAAATCCGGAAGCCGCAGTCGCAGTGCTTCCCGTTCGGTATCTCGCTCAAAGAGCCGTTCTCGGTCCAAGTCTGGAAGCCGTTCCCGTTCGGGTTCCAGATCCCGTTCGGGCAGTCGTTCCCCATCCCGTTCCGGGTCAGGTAGCCCCCAGGCTTCACCCATATCGAGAAAGTCCGTTTCTGGGTCAGGATCGGATTAGGTTCATTCTTGTTGTGAACATACGTTTTCATATGGTAGCGTAATATTTTAATGGACTATGTCTTAGAATAGAAGGAAAATATCTAGCTGTAAGACTAAACTCTGTCTTCATTCAACTAACCGAAATTATTATACATATTGGAATACCACATAGCGATTTAAAAGATCCAGGTGAAAAATTGACTACCGGGAGGTTTACCTCGCCGGTGGGAATGGAATGTTCAAGTTTATCACAAGTGAAACTAATACTATAGTGCCGATTGTATAAGAGTCATGATATCTGCTGAATAAAATTTGACCTAAACTTTGTTTTATTTTTATTTGATAACATTATTAAAAGGGATTATCACAGAAGGCCGAATCACAAAAGGCCGAATCACAGAAGGCCGAATCACAAAAGGCCGAATACCTTCTAGCCTACCACAAAAGGCCGAATGCACAGAAGGCCGAATCACAAAAGGCCGAATCACAAAAGGCCGAATCACAAAAGGCCGAATCACAAAAGGCCGAATCACAAAAAGCCAAATCACAAAATAAAGCTTGGATATGAAAAGAACAAGTCCATGCTTTGTTAAATGCAGTCATGTCAGTAAAGAGTGCAAAACTTACATGCGGCGAAGCCACATTGAGGATAGAGGAACTGAGGCGGCAGAAGGCCGCCGAAGTCTCCGATATCCGATGGTTGTGTATAGCATCTATTCGGTGTCATGCAAATAGCAAATCCAGGCGTTTGCCCGGTATAATGCAAACAGAGGATGTTTTTCCATTTTTAGGTCCGACGAGTGACAGCGAGTTCGGACAGCAAGCGTTTGCCCGGTATAATGCCAACATAGTGGTTTTCACGCCTAATGGTATGGGTGCCCTTGTGTAGATGTAGTTGTGAACCTTAGAGGAAAACAATATGCACTCTGTCTCGAAAAACACCCAGAATCCGGCTATATTTTTTTCAAATTGGGTAATATTTCCATATGCATTTTGATGAGTCTGGAAAGGGTGTGCAAGTTTCTTTGAAGAAAACAAAAACAAACTGTGTATGACGAGCGTATGCTAGTCTACGTGTGTTCAAATGTCACTAAGCTCTATAGTCTTTTACGCAACAAGTAGGAGAATGATTGCACTGAACGAAAGCTCCTTCCGTGAATTGAATGATTTGTAATTCACATGGCTGCAAATCTTTGCTTTCCTAATTTTGAATGAGTACGAAACAATATGATGCATCCACAGTCCATTGAACAAAAATCATCCAATTATGTGATGACGTTCACTATAGATTTGAGCTACTATAAGCAGATAATTGAATTATAATAAAACAAATGACTAACGTGCAACTTATGGTAGATTTTCTTTTCCCCATGTCTCAAACCAAAAATCATCCAATAGTTGTCTGAAATACCAGATGGAAAACTGATGATTGAATATGTCAAATTATCTTTGCAAACCGCATCGTAAACATGGCGACATCAGTAGGAAAGTGTGCTATTCACATGGAATAATCCACAATTATCCTTAATTATAGCACCTTTTCATTACAGTTTCTATGGAGTTGAAGCTGTGGTGCCCATAGAATAGGAGGAGCAGCGCATCACTTGTTCATCGAGGAGGAGCATTGCATCACAAGGCATCCAGGGATCTATTCTCGAGAATTGTAATAGTGATGATTGATATACAAATAAATACTAAAATACATAAAACCAACATCGTCGGGTGATTCTTTATTTTCCAATTGAATTTGTTTTAACTTTTAACTTACAAGTAATGGGGGTTGTTTACTTTGGAATATGATAATCATTCAATTTCAGGCATCTATCTGAAGGGTGAAAATCGTTTCAAGACCGGATGATTTTCATTCGGTGTTATTTGTAAACAGATGATTTCCATGCAGATGAAAATCATCTTGATTGTGTCTGATAATAGGTATGGGGCGGAGATGAGGCAAAAATCATTCACTTTATGGCGGGAGATTTCGTTCAGTGTGCTGAGATAGGGTATAACAAGTGTTTAAGTGATCATAAGAATACTAAGTTTACAAAGAATACTTTTAACCGTACAGTGCCGTTCGATTTTGACTCAGTTTGAATTTGGCAACACGGAAATCCATGTACACAAAAATGGATCAGTCAGTCACAAAGCATGTCAATCTCAATGTTTCTGTGGGCCTTCTTAAGGCTTACCATATTCAAAATAGGTAAATTTAATTTGTGGGGCCTTCCTTAGCCGAGTGGTTAGAGTCCGCGGCTACAAAGCAAAGCCATGCTGAAGGTGTCTGGGTTCGATTCCCGGTCGGTCCAGGATCTTTTCGTAATGGAAATTTCCTTGACTTCCCTGGGCATAAAGTATCATCGTACCGTCAACGTACCAGTAGCCGCTCATGTTCCAGTAGTCCGCTCACGAGCTTAAAAAGTAAAGTAATTTGAGTAAATACTCAAAAAAATGTCCACAGTATGATTCAATTTGTCGATTTGAACCGTATAGCGACTAAAGTTTTCAAATTTACTTTGTGAAAATTTCTCTTTTTTCAGTGTGAGCGGGCTACTGGAGCATGAGCGGATACTGGGGCACTGATGGTACCTGCCACACGATATACGAATGCGAAAATAGCAACTTTGGCAAAGAAAGCTCTCAGTTAACAACTGTGGAATCGCTCATTGAACACTAAGCTGAGAAGCAGGCTTTGTCCCTGTGAGGACGTAATGCCAAGAAGAAGAAGAAGAAATTTAATTTGTGGTCATTATTACGGTGATACAAGTTTTAATAAAAACAATTATCAAATTTTGGAACGGTTCAATTTTGGCAACATGAAAAATTTTGACATGTTGCCAAAATCGAACAGGCACTGTATACCCTTCCAGTTTTCGCGAGGTTTTTACACTTATGTTGTACAAAATACAACAGCGCGACTACTTAAGCTTCAATTATAGAATTTATTGTGGGTGTGTCAGCTAAGAATAGACCAGTTGACACACCCAAAAAACACTAACCATACACTCTTATTTAGCTAGTAATGTTACTTGTGCGTCTTGTCCCGCTAACCCTGTAAAAATGTCCATAATATTGTAGAAAAATGTGCTGAATGTTTGTGGCTTTCACTAAAATTTATTTTAAAATTTCGGCCTTCCGTGATTCGGCCTTCTGTGATTCGGCCTTTTGTGATTCGGCCTTTTGTGATTCGGCCTTTTGTGATTCGGCCTTTTGTGATTCGGCCTTTTGTGGTAGACCCTTATTAAAATCCTACTCCAACACTCAGGCAAATGGACTATCGATAAACAAAGGAACCCCTTATGAAAATTCGCCACAAGAAATCGGATTGAAATTCATAAATTTGCCTTATGAAACCACAAGTTGAAAACAAAAAACGTTTCCGCGGCAACCTGGAATCGAACCAAGAACCTTGCGATCGATGGACCCGAGCGTACACCACGCGCCTATCGACGCCTTAATGCACTCAAAATAATCCAAACGTCATTTCTACGTGAAAAATCACGTAGATCATTCCAAATTCATTTTGCCTCATCTTCACCTGACCAAGGTAATTATTACTAGAGCATATATAATCACCAAGAGTCCGGGTGATTGTTACCGAAGCTACCCGTCGCACTTACGTGATAATCACGTAGGCAATTAAATTCATTTTGACATCGCGTTCATTCTCTGTTTTGACATCGCGTGCATTCTCAGTTCAATTTTGTGTGTTAGATACTGGAGAATATCAATATTTTATAGCTTTTTTTTATATCTTTCATAGCTTACGAAACATAGAACAGCAAATCCGAACAAATTTGTGTATGTTCTAATGCAGTTGGACCATGAATGCCACCGTGTCGGTCAGTGGGTATTGGACATTGATTCACACCATCAATTGAAAACAATGTTAATACATTATATTCGCAATAACGATTGAATGCAATAAATACTTGAATTATTTTTGTTTGTTATACTTTTTTTCTTAATTGGCAAAGCCAATGCAAAGCAAAATTGGGTCTCATTTAACTATACCGATAAAAATCAATAAAAATATCATCTAGGATCCACTAAAGCACTTCGTAGAAGCTACGTGAAACTTCATGTAGCAGCTACGTGAAACTTCGATGGAACTGATGAGGTCTATTTGTTCATGCGTTCATTCAGTGGTACCTATGATCCACGTAAGCGCTACGTGAAAAGTGCGATGGAAAAAAACCACGTATGTTTTCACGTAAGAATGACGTTTGGATTATTTTGAGTGTGTGGAGTGATGCTAAAATGATACACTCAAAATAATCCAAACGTCATTGCTATGTGAAAACTTGTGCGAAAACATACGTGATTTTTTTCCATCGCACTTTCCGCGTAGCTCTTACGTGAATCCAAGGTAGCCCAGAATGAACGCATGAACTTTTGAACTTCGTCCATTCCACCGGCGCTATACGTAAGAGCTACGTGGATTTTCCGAAGCGGACTTAGATGGTTTTGCATTAAATTTAACTGTAATAAAGACCAATCTTATTTCTAATAGGCTTTGGAAGAAAACTAATTCTCAATTGGAAAATGTAAACAAACTTAAAAGATTGTGATATTTTTATTGTATTGTTAATCTGAGCATTTTGAATCCTGTTTCCCCAATTTTGTGAGTTTGGTCTGTCTTGTTGTAGCCTTCGCGTGCTATAATTGATAGAGATTATAAATCAGGTATAAAATATGAAGTAATGCAGGGATTCTTCGGTATTCAAAGCATATTTACCATGAAATCAAGCTTACACAGCGTTTAAAGCAGCAGCAGCTTCTGAAGTTCTTCTAAAATCAAGCGGGCGCCATCTTAGGATCACTATTTAGTGATCTTTATCTTAGTCAGGTGAAGTGGAGGTAAAATGAATTCGGAATGATCTACGTGATTTTTCACGTAGCAATGGATTTTTTTGAGTGTACATAAAGCGTTCGTATTGCAATAATCGTTCCACCTTTCATAAGGCAAAATATATGAAATTCGATAGTCCAGTTCGCTGCGTGAAATATAATCTTGATGCTAGGTTACGTGATCTCAATCTCTCAAAACATCAACAATGGCAACAATCCTGTGGGTTCCGTCTTATATTCTGAAGAAGTCAGTAAATTTATGCGAATCAGTTTTACCGAAAAAGCCAGCATTTTGTATGCAGCAAAAGTTACTAAATCGGTATTTTTTGACAGTGGATGAATCTTTCGCTTTACGGAGTTTTCGGTAGCAATATTTTTACTGAGTTGCTGTTCAAAAACCCAGTAAAATTTTACCGACTTCGGTAATCAAATCTAAGTGTGTACTTGGAGAGACCAAAAGTGAAAAAGTGACCAGGAGAACCTTGAAAGAAGTGAAGAGAACTTTTTGTAGTGCTAACATCGATTCTGACATTTTGGCATAACGGTCACTTGGCATAATGAACATTTGGTATAACCCGAATCATATGCCTTCTTTCAAAAGATTCCTTTTTTTCATAAATATATGCAGCCTTGATAATACTCCTCAACATCACCCGAGTTTGGTAGAATGCTCTAGAATGCTCGTGCTGCCTTTGCCTCTTTGTAAGGGAACGTAAAAATGCCAAGCAGAGAGGCAACGAAAAATTAGCGAGGAAGATGCGGCACAAAACACAACGGAGGAAATTTCCATCAAAATAGAGTGCCATCAAAACTCCGCGAGACTTGTTTTGTTCGGACGAGTCACTCAAGAGTACTTTTCAAGTGTGAGTAAGGGTGAGCATCGATGGTCAAATGACGTCACGCTGCAACTTCCAGCGGGAAGAAAACCTTTACTGCGGGCCGTGTTTACAAAAAATGAACGATTTCGCTGCGCATTCCTCCACGCAATGTTCATCCGTTGAACATTCCTTCACTGGATGTTGGTCCGGATGTCATTTTATGTAAACACGGCCCGCATTTAGAGCGGAAAAGAAAAAGAAAATCGACAATAAAAGAAGACCGTGGATAAGTCCATGGCAGCGTGCGTGGGACAGTTCCACCAAGGGAGTGTGGACTCACAGGTTGATTCCGAGGTTAGATATCTGGGTCCATAGGCGCCATGGGGAACTAACATTCCACCTGACACAGGTCCTTTCGGGCCATGGTTGCTTTAGACAGTATCTACACCGTTTCGGTCATGCGGGTTCTTCCGAATGTGCAGTTTGTGCAGGTTTAGAGGAAACGGTGGAACACGTTTTGATCGTGTGCCCGCCTTTCCGCACAATGCGTGACCGCATGTTTGCCACATGCGATCGGGACACGACTCCGGACAATTTGGTTCAGAGGATGTGTGAAGACGAGTTTGGCTGGAATGCCGTTTTATCGGCTATCACCCACATCGTCTCGGAACTACAAAGGAGGTGGCGAGTGGACTTGAGGAGTGGCTAGTGCAGACACTAAACCACAAGTGGTCCAAGGGTTCGCAGTCGGCTACGTAGGTCATACCGGTGCCCTACGGTCGAAATCGACCCTTACAGCGCGCTGCAGCGATTAAGTCGCCGTGGCCAAAATTATTTTTTCCCCTAAATGATCTGCTCATACTTGATTATTGACTAAAAAACTGTTATAACTCAGTTAGGATTAATTTCGAACCATTTCAGGACAAGTATCCACATTTCAGTAAGTATTAGTATAAAAAAAAATGCCGTTGAAGACCAATAGTTTTTGAGTTTATTTTTGATGACCAATCGTTTGAATATTCTGGCAACATGCGCCTCTAGCTCGCCAAGAGAGTAAGCAATCGATGAATAATTAGAATTTTAACAGTTATTGGATATTCCAGCTCAAACATTTTTTGTAAGTATGCTCAGAAATTTATTTTCAGATATTCTTTTTCTTCTAAAAAAATATAATGCAATATTGCATTTGGAATTCATAAAATCACATTTCTTGTTGATGAAATAATAAAATTGACTGGTATGTTTTATCTGAAACGCTTTCTCCATGCCTTTTGCAAAAAAAAATATGTATGCCTCATTTGTACAAAAAAAAATCGAATCCAAAAATTTCAAGATATATCAAGATGTATCACGAGCGGATTATTTTGACATCTATAGTCTATAGTTTGTAAATGTGAATCGCGTCAACGAAACTTGGAGTCAGCCTAAGCCCATCAGTTTTAAAATTTTAATGAAAAAGTAGGCAAACATTTTACAACTGGAACAACTCCTATTCCCATGAATATAAAATCATGTTATTTATTGGTTCTTCTTCTTGGCATTAACGTCCTCACTGGGACAGAGCCTGCTTCTCAGCTTAGTGTTATGAGCACTTCCACAGTGATAAACAGCTGAGAGTTTTTTTTGCCAAAGTTGTCATTTTCGCATTCGTATATCGTGTGGCAGGTACAAAGATACTCTATGCCCAGGGAAGTCAAAGAAATTTACATTACGAAAAGATTCTGGACCCACCGGGAGTCAAACCCAGACACCTTCAGCATGGCTTTGCTTTGTAGCCGCGGACTCTAACCACTCGGTTAAGGAAGGCCCATATTTATTGGTTATTTCATCCCATTTTCATACACAACTTTCAAGTCTATTGAGAATCCTTTAGATACGTCATTTCTGAAATTTGGAACCATAAAACTCGATTAAAAGGACTTTTATGTGTATAATACTGTCATTTTTTTCAGACAATAGCGTGCACGAACATTGTTGACTATTGTTAGATCGAGTGTTGTGAAGTTTTTTTTTGCGTATAAGAATATTTATTTCTATGAAAATAATGTAAAATTCAAGAATCATGTACGGTACGATATTGACAAACATTCAAAAACAGCCTGAAAGTTTGCTAGGATGCCTAAATTACAAACCAGATTTCACAACCAATGAGTATCGTTTTGTTGAAATAATTCAGTATCTGTTAGACATCAGAAAACTCCTTTCTAAATTGCCTACATTGAGGCATTTTCCGCGAAATTCTTGATTTTTTTCAAATTTGGAAAGCATATTCGTATTCAGGGAGCCGGAATTCAGTATGTAGAGTAATTTCAAAAACTCACAATAATTGCATTGACAAGTGATCAATTTCACCCCGAAATGGAATCCCCCAGTTTTTATTTTAGAGATTATTTTAAGCACCACATTTTTTAGAAAATTTCTGTACATGAGCCAGTGAGGTTTACCGTCGTACTTGTTTTCCTGTATTTAGTTGTTTGGCATTGTCAACATTAAAGAGAACAGATAAAAAACGGGAATAATGATTAATTTCAACCGAAATAACGATATTTCTGAAAGCCTATTAATGTTACTCCAAACTCTCTCATATTTAAATTGCATAGTTTTATAGACCTTCTTTAGCCGAGTGGTTATAGTGCGCGGCTACAGAGCAAAGCCATGTTGAAGGTGTCTGAGTTCGATTTCCGGTCGGTCCAGGATCTATTAGTACAGGTCGGACTTGATTATCCGGAGTATGGATTTTTTTTTTTTCACTCCGGATAATCGAACCGGGGGATTCGATAATCGAATCACTACGAAAAAAATTGAAATCTTTGATAAAGGGATTTAAATATTATCTTTTTTTCGTTATTTTATTTATATGACGCGGTGGCGCAGCCAGAAATTTTTTCTAGGAACAGTAGGAGTCTTTACAGGAAAAACAAATTTTGACCAGCATACACAAAAAAACACGTTTTCAAACCCCCCTTTTCTTAAATACGTTCTAAACCAGGGTTGGGAAAAAATCTGAAACTCACTCTACAGTAGTCAAACAAAGCCAATCACAGTCAGCGAAGCCAGTGAAACTCACGCCCATCGCTGCTGTAGACAAATGCCTTGAAAATTGCAAAACACCCGTTTCTAAGGGCAACCCGAAATTACTGTAGAAAAATGTTCTATTTCCCGCTGCATTTCCCGCATTTAGAGCCTTCAATGACACTCATGATTTAGAAAATTCGTGCACCCAACAGAGGCTACTTGATGAGATTCACGTTTTTGAACTACTGTACTGGGAGAGCCACGTGATTTTCGCGAAAAATCAAGCCTACTACTATTACCATTCCCAGCACTGTTCTAAACTGCAAAATCATTCATATTGTATATTGCAATACCAAATTATCTCAGATTTATGCATAAAAATTAAAAAATAAGAATATCAAAACTCAAATTTCGGATAATCGAATCCCGGATAATCGAGTCTCCGGATAATCGAGTTGACCTTGATTTCTCTGGGCATAGAGTATCATCGTACTTGTCACACGATATACGAATGCGAAAATGGCAACTTAGGCAAAGAAAGCTCTCAGTTAATAACTGTGGAAGTACTCATTGAACACTAAGCTGAGAAGCAAGCCCTGTCCTAGTGAGGACGTGATTTCAAGAAGAAAAATAAGAAGAAGAATTTTAAAAGACATGGAGTTTAAAACCAGGGCACCATTGTGTCTGAAGTTTACGAAAAATGACTAAAAGTTTGTTGAGCAAAATTGCCTTAAAAATGAACAAATAATAAATATTTTTTGGAAAATTTTATGCAGAAGCTTTTCTTGTATTTATAAACAAAAAGTTCAGTAACAAATATTTTTTTATTTTGGAAAAAAATGTCCATATGGAAACAATAATTCTGATTATATAAAAAAAGAAATGAAAACACCATTAAAAATATGCTTTTTTTGAACTCTTTTGACATTTTTTTCAAAGCTGTTTGACGTCTTTTCAATGCAGCCACAACATGCGGCATACTATTAGCTATCTTAAAAATATATAGCGGGGTCAAAAATCTCAATTTTCAAAATCGAAATTATGGCCACGAATTTGTTCTAGCCCGACCAACCAGTCTTCATAATTCTGTATAGATCTTTAACCAACGATGGCGATCGCTAACGGTTCAAAACAAATCTATATCGATCGCTATCGAAAATCACTGACTGGTTGACCGGGAGGTGCTCCTCTGTGCGCTGTAGCCATCAAGGTACAAGGTAGGTATAAAAAATGAAAAATGTCCTCCATAAGTCGATAGCTCCTTCAGATATCGAGTAATGCAACTTGAATAACTTTGAAAAGCTGTTTGTGGGGGACCATCATTGTAATCTTGAAATTTTTTTTTACTATTGGTCCAAGATCAGCAGTTGTCAACATTTCATATCAATAGATCAAGATCAGAATGACAAAATGGCAAAACGTATGCGATCTGCCACCACTTGAGTACCGAGTGTATACTTACTACAAGGAATAACCACTTCGAGCCCGACTACTACGTATTTATTTTGTCATTGTTAAATATAACTGTTTCAAAACTAAATAATCATGATCGAATATAAAAAAAAAAATATGACCAATAAAAACTGTCTGCCCACAATAAAAATCCTTGATGCCGAAGCCTAATATTATTCTATTTAAACTCCTCATGTATTTTTTTCTTTTCAAATAGTTAAGAGGTCATCGTATTATGTGTGATTACCACATGTTATGCATTTGTAGAAACAAATTGCAATAATTTATATAGGCTGGCACATAACATCCATAAATCTACAAATTTTCTCATGATAAATGTACAGTGCATGCGGGGCAATTAACAACTTAGCGGGAAGCGAACCGATTATCACACGTGAGATTTCAAACTTCTGATGTTGCCCGTCAGATCTTACCGGATCTACCGAAACTCCTATATGCACGCGTCTGATGGATGGGGATGAGTCGAATAACATTGTAAGCCGTACAAGATATAATTATGGGAATGTGAAATCAATGATAGACAGCCGGGTGCGATGTTTTTCGTTTTCATTGTTTTATATTAAAATATACGACTTTTTTGCTTTCGTTTAAAATCTGATTTGAATCCACTGATTGGAAACTATTATACAACAATGCCGCTTGGCTTAAAATATCTTAAACACATCAGATCTCATAACAGTGATATACACTTTTCTTCGTTATTCGCTGTCTAGGGTTTGTCTTGCTTCTCAACAAATAATTGTTCACCTGGTTACGCCGTCTGCCTATTGAAGCAATAATTCGTTTTCTAAAGCAATCGTGTCTACTTTGTGTAAATATACAGTAATACTTAAATTATTTGGAGCATAACGGATGGCTTAATCCTCATTCTCTTCGTTCCATTTGTCATTTATATTGAGCATTCTTCGAGAGTAGTTTCCTCCCTCTACTTGCACAATGCCAAAGCTAGGGAAGGGTACAGCTATGCCAAGTGTGGACTATTATGTTGAATGATGAATGTACCTCAGATTTGTTTCATAGGAATTCGCTCTCGTTCTCAAAAAACAAAGCTAGTGAAAACCGCAAAATATTTTATCTTTGATTTTTTAAGAAATCCTCTCTTGAAGATTCGTATAGTTGCTTCATAGTATTTTATATATTGAAAAAACAAGGAATGTTTCGAATGTACCACCTTTTTTATTTATAAACCTAAAACAATGATGTATACGCTAAGGACGATACAATAGATAGCGTTGTGATGGATGGGCATCTAATTATTCCGAAAGAAGTGCGCTTTGCGAAAGAGGACCATGTGATTATTGAGCTGAAATCGAATTCAGGTTAACTTCTGCGTCCATGAGTCCTCTCGCTGTGTAGGGTAACATGCCCTATCTAGTGAACAGGTAGTCATGAATTTCGATTCTCGCCGAGAAGACGGTTACTTTTACGCAAATTTCTAATCAATTTTGTCATATAATCCAGTCAGTAGTTGTTCAAATTTCCACTCGGCTGGTTAGCCGTAAAACCTATAAATGATAATTTAAAAGTATTCACTAGCTTGTTTCTTACGACCAAGAGCAACATTCTGCGAACGAAGATCTGAAGTACATGAATTTGCATAATAACCTCCCTTGGACATAGCGTGCCAGGTGTTTTTTTTCTTAAAGGGATGAAGCAAAGTAAGCGCTGGCTGTTTGCACACCGAGAAAACAGGTGGCCAATATTTACAGCTTAGTAGGCCGCGTCCGGCGAAGCAGCTGACTGAGGGAGTAGAATTTCCCGCGCCAAGCTCCGTTTTCCGCCAGAGTGCCCTTCAGGTTTATCTGGTTGACGTTTTCGTCCAGACTTTTGAGATCCTTCTCCAGCGCCATGAGCGAGATTTCCTCCGCCAGGTTCGAGTGGGAGTGAGACATCTTGTGGTTAGCGGCGAGATAGCTGTTTCTTGGCTGCACCGGCTGATGATGGTGGGAATGGTGATGATGATGGTGCTGCGAATGGAGTTCCAACTGGTGGCGGAGATGCTGGCTGCTGCAACAACTGCTGGTGGTGGTTGCCATTCTGATTGTTGCAGGTAGATGACCGTTGAAAATAGACCGATCCTTCCCTGCGGGGATAGCAGTGAAAATATAGTTTTGTTAGATATTTTTGGCATATAAGAATCGTGTTTAAAAAGCTTACATAGCTTTGTTCAAAATAAGCAAGTTCTACAATTATTTGAAATTTTGTACTACCTGAAGTAAGTAGTACTACAGAAATAACATGCATTCATCTAATATATGAATTGAAATTTTATACTTTCACTCAAAATAAGACTATGACCTGGGAGGGAGGCACAGATACTACACACGAAATTTGATACGCAGTTTTTCCAAACTGCAGATAGCTCCGGTTTGGCAATCAAGGCAGGCTTGGTGAAAATCGCTAGTTTTCATTTGTTGTGCACCTTCGATTTTTCTGGAAAACCATTAAAAAAGGGCCACAGTTTTCTGTGTGTTAATTTTCATTTTTATTGAAAACAGTAAAAAGATGCATATTCCAATACATTATATTCAATTATAATAATGGGTGCTCACGTGACGTTACTTTGAATGTGCATGAATTGATCTCATTCAATTTTTGTTACCTTTGATGAAATTCATAAATGTGCTTTGATTTATTACGCGCTTTTATCATGTTTGACCATTGTTTAAGATCCGGGCTCACAGTGACAGTTCGTGACAGAAAAATCTCGGCTCACTTTGACGTAGAGAAATTTTGTATTGGTCCCTTCCAGTGTATGACCATTGTTTGACACCACCCTTCGAACGGTGATCAAGTTGGCGGTGATTGAACGTTTGATAAGTTCGTTATCAAAAATAAAACCACTTTAACCCAACTATTCCACAAAAAATATTCAATTGTTATGGTAATTGTTAAAACTGTAGTTTATCAAAATTTTATACCAGTTTTTACACAAGTTATCAACAAATTTCTTCTATTTTAAAAATCCGTTTCGATTTTGATCATTAGTCATCTGGTTCCAAAGATATTCCGAAATTCCTTGGAATTCCTCTTTCATGAAATCTTTCATGAGATTCTTCTGGACTCTCTCCAAAATTGAATTTGAGACATCTCTAGGAATTTGTCAAGAACTTCTTCAAGAAAACCTTTTGAGTTTTCTACAGAAGATACACTTGGAATTTACCAGGGACGTGTTTTGGTACATGAAGTGCTTTTGAAATATACGTTATATTGATTCATGTTTGTATGATTTTTGTATTTTTACATTGATTTGCTCGTATATTTACAAGGACGAAAAAAACTGTCTCTAGCGACAAACAGTACAGTGTTTGAACGGTCGTAGAGGGCCGTCACTTTTGCAGCAGCATGATTTGAACACCTCACTTAGCGCGCGTTCTACCCGTTATATGAAGCATGTTGTTACAGGTAGCGATCAACTCGATACATGCTGCCTTTGCGCTATCATTTTTAGTGCAGCCCATGGTCCACATGATTTTAGCATCATAAACAGCATATCCGGAAACAAATCACCAAGTAGACATGAAAAATGTTAAAACTCTGACTCGCGAACGATTATTCGCTAGCGCACTCGTAGAACGATGCATTATTCGCAGAGCGTAGTTTATTGTGATAACTTAATAATTTTCATTTTATTCAAATCAACATTCACGCCACTATGCTCGGTTCGAGGCCGCCATCTCTCCATTCTCGGTTCAGCCCCCACGCTCGCCAAATCGATACCGCACTGATCCGCCCACCTAGCTTGCTGCGTTCCACGCCATCTTGTACCGGATCCGAGCGAACACCATCTTTGCAGGTTTGCTGCCCGGCATTCTTGCACATGCCTTGCCTATCGTACCTTCCAGCTTTGGCCACCTTCTGGATACTGGGTTCGCCGTAGAGTTGAGCGAGCTCGTGGTTCATCCTTCGCCGCCACACACCACCCCGACGTTCGAAGGCTCCATGTTGCTTGCAGATCCCTCTTTAAGCATCGTCAACGTTTCATGCCCGTAGAGGATTACCGGCCTTATGAGCGTTTTATATATGGTACATTCGGTGCGGGGTGAATCTTTTTGACCGCAGCTTTTTGGGGAGACCATAGTAAGGCCGACTTACACTGATGTTGCGCCTCCGTATTTCATGGCTAACGTTATAGTTAGCCGTCAGCAAGGATCCAAGGTAGATGAACTCGTCGACCACCTAGAACGTATCCCCGTCTATCGTAACACTGCTTCCTAGGCGAGTCCTGTCGCGCTCGGCCACACCAGCTAGCATGTACTTTGTCAATAGCATCCTCTTGGTCGCATTCACCACCAGTTCAACTTTCGCTGCCTCGCATTTCAGGCGGGTGTACAGGTCTGCCACCTTTTCAAATATTCGGCCGACATATCACCCACAAAGCATACTAATTGACTGGATCTCGTAAAAATCGTACCCCTGCTCTCCGCATAACGCCTTCCAGCGCAATATTGAACAACAGGCACGAAAGTCCATCACCTTGTCGTAGTCCCCAGCGGGATCCAAACGAACTGGAATGGTTCGCCTGAAACCTTCACACAATTTTTGCACACCTTCCATCGTCGCTCTTATCAGTCTCGTGAGCTTCCATGGAAAGCTGTTCTCGTCCATTGCTTTTCCATAGCGGTTGATACTATCGTAATGCCACCTTGAAATCGATGAAAAGCTGATGCGTTGGGACCGTTAACAAAGCCGGCCTGATAACTTCCCACGAACTTGTTTACTACATGTGACAGACGACGGAAGATGATCTGGGATAATACTTTGTAGGCCGCATTTAGAATGGTGATCGCTCGAAAGTTCTCACAATCTAACTTGTCGCCTAAAAATAAAACAATTCAAAATAGTGTAAGTTGAAACTACAATGAAAACTCGTTGAAAAACGGATTGCCGTAGCCACGGCGAAAAATGTTCAAGCTCACCCCAAAGGTGGGGCTGCCGTAGCGACGGATCTATCCAACGGGTCCGGCGGAAACAAAAGCTCGCCTTAGAAGGGGGCTGCCGTAGCGGCAGATTTGATCTGTTGGGTCCGGCGGAAAAAAAAATCAAGCTCACCTTATAAGGGAGCTGCCGAAGCGACAGATGTGGTCTGTTGGGTCCGGGCGATAAAAAGAACCAAGCTCGCCTTAGAAGGGGCTGTCGCAGCGACGGATTCTATCCGTTGGGTCCGGCGAAATAAAAACGAAAAAGCTCGCCGTAATAGGGAGCTGCCGTACCAACAGATTTAGACCTGTTGGATACGGCGGAAAAAAAACCAAGCTCGCCTTATAAGGGGCTGCCGTAGCAACGGATTCTATCCGTTGGGTCCGGGCGGATGAAGATAATGCTCGTTATAGGATAGGAGCTAGGTGACCTAGAGGTGGACTCAACCATAACTCAACTTACTGTTGGCAAAGTATAAAAAACGCGTCAATAACGAGTGTTGAAAAACAGGTGCTCGATGCAATGGAGTTCAGACCACGACCATTGTGGCCAATCTGAATGAAATCTGGCCGCAGAAGTACATTCACGCGAAATTGTAACCATATGCCGCAGTAAAAAGCTACACAAGAAATTTCAGTATTTTTGAAAATAATATTCCTGAAAAATCTGGTATCGAACCCCACCAGCACTGGTGGAATTGGTTGATCAAGATAAGCGGACGTTTATCGATCATCCCGGAGGTGGTGCTGTAGATAGAGGTGTCATAGAGCCGTCACAGTGGTGGACCATCACTAAAATACAACACTGGATAAGTTCCAAAAGATGGTAGGGTTGACCGTTAACGAGCAGGCACTTGGCGTATCGAGGGACGTTCAAGGGTGCAAGCATTGAGAAGCGAGCACTCAGCAGAAGTGATTCGGAACATTCGGGTGGAACAGGTTGTAGATCTGTGAACAGGAAGGTTTGTTGGTTCCGCTACGAGATTCGCTCAGGCATCGAGGTGCCAAGATAACGGCCAACAGGCTTCCAAATATGAAGAAGTCTCTGACTTCGAAGTCGAATTTGGGATGTCTTGAACCGCTGGTAGAGGAAGATCTTTTTCACGGGGACGGTGCTGTCAATAACTTGTTCACGTTCAGGTCATTAACTTCCATGAAGTCAACGATGTGATCTAGCTTCGGAAGCTTCGTTTTCATGTTGTCATTAACTCTACACAGTCGTGAGCTAGAACGCGACCCATGGCATCTCTGACTAGCGCAACTTGTCCATTGAAGCCAATTGGACAGAATACCCAAACGCATTGGTACACATGGACGGACACGGAATCAGCTGAATCGTCACGTGGCCCCGTGTTATTCAAGAGAAAAGGAGATGTGGTGATTTGGCATACTGTCAAGTAGGCCATCCTAGTCTGGAGGATAGTTATCACA
Organism: Aedes aegypti; assembly: GCF_002204515.2. Taxonomy (NCBI): domain Eukaryota; kingdom Metazoa; phylum Arthropoda; class Insecta; order Diptera; family Culicidae; genus Aedes; species Aedes aegypti. Next base: position 32,724 of record NW_018736170.1, on the reverse strand, counting down.
AAACTGTCAAGGAAAAGACATGAAAACTCCACACCATCCTTACCAGCAACTTTATTGTTCTTGAGCTGGTGAATGGCATCCTTAATCTCCCTCAAAGTAGGAGCTGTTTGGTTTCCGTCGTCCGCAGTACTGACGAAGGCATTTCCTCCGTTTTCCCGCCCTTCATTGCCTGTGCTTTCAGCGCCATTCAGGTGCTCGTGAGTATTCTTAACGTTTAACACAGCTCTGGTCCTCACAAGCTCCTACCTCACGCTTCCACGGGTCAAACGATGACAAAGACCGCCAGCATAGGGTTTCGTACTTACTTACGATTAAGTGGGCCGCGGGGAGAACATCCTGGTAGCGGTGCTGTCGTGGCGCCGGCCTACTGGGTTGGGTACGAGCCTCTGGTTGTTCGGGGCAGGTGGAGGCCCCTTCGTCAGCAATCCCAGCTGGTGCTAGCTGATAGGGCCTGAGTCTTCAGTAGGTCTAATTGCGAAGCCCGCAGTATCAGTTCTTGATACCTGCGATGCAGCTGGGCGACCCTGCCCGCCTTCAGCGGACAATGGGAGGTAAGGATCACCTGGGAAGCTGGCAAAGCGCCAGCATGCTACCTTGGTGGACCCCCCTAAGCGTGTCATCGATGTTCGTTGCTGCATGGCTACGCAGCTAACCTGGAAAGTTGCGATGTGCAATAGCCCCTCTCCGAAGCAATGCCTTCTTGGTGGTCCCGGAGAGACGAAGGGTTTGGTGGCAATGGGAATGCATTCGAATGGTTTAGTGGATAGGGGGTGTAGTCCTGTTTACTGCTTGCATGTAGTAAATGGTCCCCAACCCTACACTCCCGGACCTTGGTCCGGAGTTTGTTGAGCAGATTATCCCCCATTGCACTATGGACCAGAAATCAAAATTTCGCGACAAAAGTCCAAAAACCTATCTATATAAATAAAAATGGAATGGTATTTGTATGTCACGAAATGGCTTGAGAACGGGTGTATAGATTTGCATAATTCTTTCACTGTTGTATTCGACAGGGGATGCGACGTGTTCGTGCGGGAAAAAAAAATTAGGAATGTTTTCGGAATAGTCAGAATAACGGGTGAAAACTAATCTGTCATTTTGTAAGGAAGATTTCAAGACATTTTCCAACAGCCTACTTGATGGCAAGACGAAGTTTGCCGGGACCACTAGTTTTTAATAAAATGAATTATGGAGATGAATTTCTCATTATTTAGAACATGTGCGATTGTAAACCAACAATATTATTTGATTTATTACATTATATCATTGCAATTTATGGAGTTCAATTTTGTTTAATCTGAAAAACTTGAGTTTCAGCCTATACTAAGAAAATTTGTTTTTTGGGGAAAAAATGACGAGAAAAATTATTGCGTGTACGTTTTTGGAAGGCAAACTAAGTGTATTTTATATGTTTGATTTATGAACAATTTTAATTTTAAATTTCACCTTGTATTTGCAATGTACTCATAATATTTACTATTTTTTACTAGTTCGACTTAAAAGTTAAAGTATTCCACCGTATTTGACTTCCAAACAGTTTGAGGTGGAAGCCTAGACTCCACTCTTTTATGTGCTACCAAAAGTTTTTGCATATACTTGCGGATTGCCGAGATACACTGGTTTAAGTACATGCGATAATTTAGTTCATTTTTTAACCTTATATTTTCAACTTCGCTGCTGGGATAACAATCAATCAATTACATGAGTTTTATTGGTTTAAAAACATCGAAAGCAGCCATTATCATCTACTTTTAGCAAGGGTCTGTTCATGAGCTAGCTGACTTTCAGAAATCTGGGTGGAGTCCTTTAAGAAAAATATATAAAATTTCAATTTTTCCCATTAGCGTAACTTGAACTCAAATCTAGAGGGGGGCTTGACTCTTCTGATCGAAAAAATCCCTTATGTAAGGTGTATACTTAGCATGAGAGTTAAAATTTTCAAGGGGGGGCTTGAACTTTTCTAGGGAGGTCTAAGCCTCGGCTTCGTAGCCGTGCGGTTAGTGTCACCGAGGCATTTAGCCGCATCGTGCTAAGGAGTGTGGGTTCGATTCCCGCCTCAGGCCAAAAACTTTTCGAGAGGAATGTTTTCCGACTGTGCCACTGGGCGTTGCATGCTAGTCCGTTGTCTAGTGTGGTCCTTCCTTCAAAGGGCAAACAGCCCACTGGAAGCATTAACGTGTAGTGTCTTAAAAAAAAAAGCCCCCCAATACCTCTAGATTGTACCGAGGTGGGCGTCGGTACCGTAGGTTCTGATGTCGGTTATGTCGGAGAAGCAGTGGTGACAGACTCACACTCAAATCTAAATCAATGCACTCTTCCGCAAGAGTAAACTCATTAGATATCTGCTACGAAAATCTCATGCTTGAGTTGTTTCGTGCAAAATCACTCAATCACATTAAAGCCGTCGAAAATGGTTCAGACATGGACCCGTCAAAAACTTGTGCAAAAACGAATGCTGTTGTTTACTTTAGACAAAAATTACTATAATTCCACTAGACTATAAATTGGGTTAAATCATTGGTTTGTGTGAGTAAACTTTGGAAATATAAGGGGTCTATTTTGTAAATCGAGCAGATTCATGTGACTCGCCTTTAGTCACTGTCGATCAAAGTAAGCATGCATATTTCAGATGTCACCCGTCGACTCCCATGGACCTAGGCACGGGTTCACTATTTGACATTTTAACGGTGCCGTATTATTTATCTGACCATGGAAACCAGTGAATTCGGCACCGCTCAAACGTCAAATTCGTGAACTCGTGCATTGGTCCATAGTAATCCAGTCACTCGAGTGACAGAGCCGCGTCGAGCAAATTTTTTGGTCGACAGTGACTCCAGTCGAGTCACTTTGATCGACTCGACTTATAAAATAGGGCCCCAAGACAATGAGTTAAACAGATGAGCCAACTCATTCATGATTTTTTGACTGCTGAGTTAGTTACGTGATTGACAACTAACGCATGAACAATTTCAATCGTAAGTTATAAGAATGGATCATTGAAGGTAGTGCTCACCGCATCAAAACAAAGGCGCCACTGTATATGGGATTTAACATTGTGACAGCATTGCTGTTCTGTCAAACACACAAGGCTACGGTGGCGCTATCTATGCTTTCCATAGCGGCCGTTTTGGTTATTTTAATGATCCATTTGAGTTTCTCACAAAATTGCGGAGAAGTCCATCGATCAAAATGTGGTCGATTTAGGATTCTGTCTGCTGTGGTATCAATGGAAGGTTCTGCTGAAAATAGGTGCTACAAATGGTCATATTCTTGGTGGTGGTGAAGTCTATCAGCTCTAAACCGTTCTCGTTTGTTAGCCGGTGGGCGCTGGATTTTTAAATCGTCATTGGAACTCTTCCACCTGGGCAATCAGTGCATTTAAATCTCCTTAAATTGAATTAAAATGACTACACATGTAAAAGTCTCATTGATTTTTTATGTGGCTCCTACATTTAATAGGACTAATCTGCGTATGGTACGACATCCATCAATTTTCGTTATTTATGAATGGCGTTTCGTGTGTGTCGCTAACAATCCAAATCCAACGTATGCGTGCAAATCATAAATTTATGCCATGTCATGGAGAAACATAATAACGATGTTCATGCGCCAGCCAATAAACAATGTAACACGCATAAAATATCAATAAAAAAGCTGCGAAAATACGACCACTCTCTCTGATGCGCGTATAATGAAAGGATAAAAAGCGATTGCCGCGCGACGACTGTTTTTATCGCCGAACGTCGCATTTACACCCAATTACCTTACATGTTGATTGTACTGATTGCGACGCCTTCGGATCGGTATCAGATGGAACGCCCCGTAGATGAGCGGATTGATTAGGCTGTTCGACATCCCGAAGAAGAAAATGCCCGTCTGCAGGTCCTCGCCGAGCTGTGAATGGAAAATAGGAAAGTGTTACATATGTGGACTAGTTTTAAGTTAACGCCCTAATCGAGCAATGGCAGCATATCAACAGAGCTAAAGATTTACAGAAGGAAATTGATTAATGTAGCAATATATAGTAAAAGGTTCGTCTTATTCATCCACATTTCTCTTAAGATATTTTAAGAATTTCTCCCAAGAATTATTGAAACTACACGCTCAAAAAAGAGTTCTGGAAAACGTGAACTGTCAAAAATACACCATGAACTACCATCATGTTTACGCATAAACATGATCTAGTTCACGGTGTATTTTCGCGTGTTGACGAGTTCACGTCTGCTGTTCACGGATACGAGAACGGATTTTTTTTTTCTGTGTACCTATATGTTACATAATAGATTTTTTGAAGGCGTGCTGAAAGGGTTTCAAGAGGAGTTCCGAATAAAATTGCTATTGAAATTGTAGAGAAGTGTCTTTATAAACAATTGGAGAAAAAAAAAAAAACGATTTGAATTGTGATTGGATTGGATTTGGATTAGATTTGGATTGGATTTAAATTTGGATTTGAAAAATTAAAAATAAAATTGAATTCACAGCTAAAAACGATAAATTTTCGAAAACTACTGAACAAGTATCTAAAATTTCACAGAACTATGAAATTCTTGATGATCATTACGACGAATATTGTATTTCTGACTCCAAAACACGCTGACTAATTTTCAGACCTCCTTTTCCATGAAAGAAATTCTAGCTTAGCCAATGCGAGAACCTCAAAATGATTATATTTAAGCCAATAGATTGAATGCTGTTATAAACTGAGCAAGCAGCAAAAAGATATCTGCAAGCATTCAAACTTCCCATTAAATTTTGATACATTTGTATTTAATCATGCGTTACCAAAGCTCCTTGGTCCTTGGATATGTTGCCATCGCTCTTTTTGTTGTACAGTAAATCACACCGCAAGATGTTTTTACGGTTTGGTTATGCTTCAGCAACTATTACTAAAGGGAAAAAATGCTAAAACCCGGGGATACGTACCCTTTCGGTCGGATTGAGGAACATAAATATCAGCATCATGATGTAGTACGGTGTCCAGCAGACGATGAAAACGACCACTATCACGACGGAGATTCGGAGGGATTTCATCTTGGCCTTGTGTATCAGTCGTTGCCGGTTGGTGTCCGATCGGCGATAGTAAGACCGGTCCACGGCCGACGTTTCTATCCTAAAAATTTTCTCACTACCTGGAACGAAAGAAGGGTGCGGGATTGATTGGGTTATTGTATGGGGTTGCTGAATAGACTGTAATGAGGGGCAGAGCTAGGTACATATGGCGAGCATCGTTTCAATTAAGGTTTATTCATCACTGGTAGTGATGGACATTTCTAACTGGACATTCAATCATTGGAATAGAATCCTATTACATCTTCGTTCTAAATTATATTTCGAGAATCTTGAATCATGGTAGGGTAATTTACGGCTCCAACTCCTTTCGACTATTCTCGGCAACCTAAATTAAATCACCTAATTCACTGATACAGTGCAGTACAGGGTGTCTTTGATAATGCGGGTAACTTTGATAGTGTGGGATCCACAAAATACTTAACGAAATAACATAATTCATATTAATCAGTGAAGCAAATCGAATGCAAAGGTAAAGAGTATTTTATGGTACTTCATGTCAGAGTTATTTTCGTTGAAATCGAGAACATTTTAGGCTGTATAGTCAAATATTTGAAATTTATGAGATTTTAAAATTTTGGAAATCCATACGAACAATCTGTTCTACAATCAATATTTGATGAAGATTGAAGGAGTTCGTCACTTAGCCTTGTTAAGCCTAGTTAAAATAAAACGTGAATTCAGTCTCTAACCTCGTAGCAAGAAACATTTTTTTACAAATTGGGGTTTTTTTGTAATCAAAGTCAGCAATTTCCATACATCGTTATATGCCTAGAGGCAAAGGCGCGACCACATTCGGAACCATGGGTAGGACGAACGTTAGCATTTTTGTGTGCAGTGAAGCTAAGAAAAGCTTTAACCCTGGGCTGGAAATTGAAAGTTACTGTATTCGAGGGGCTCAAACATAAAGCGGTATTGAGTGGAGGAAATTCTTCTGTTTCCAAACGATCTAACGATATTTACAGGTGACTTTTCCGCTCAACTAAAAAATAGCATAATTCTTGGAAGATACAATAGATACAGTTTTGGTTGCAATATTTCGCTGGAATTTCTTAAACAATACGGTTATCACGCCTTGTCCCAATTTTAGTGCCAAACGCTCAAGTTTATGCCAACAACACACGTTTACTCAATTTTTAGATGCTTCTTGTTTGTTTACGGGCAAAAAAATGTACTCGATTTTTGTGATTTTGTCACACCTTTTGGTTTAAGCCTGATATGCTGCTGAAAAGGAATGTTTTGGCCTATCTCGATGCATGGGAAATTCCTGCAAGGAGTCGATCAAGAAAGCGCTTTATTTCTGATCGCAGTACGCAGATGAAAAGACATGTTAGTTCAAACGGGAGTCGGTGTAGAAAATTTCTGCAAGGAATCGGCGAGAAGTTTCTTGAGTGATTCCTTTCCAGCAGCAAATCAGGCTTTAAGCTCAAATTTTGGGTGTATTTTTTCCGTGTCTCTTCCGAAATGTCAGATAAGAATAACCCCAGTGTTAAAAAGATAGATAAGAACATCCCCTGTGGATAGCCGTTTTTTGAGCGCACTAATTTTCGATCCATTCATACGTTTTAGGCCTACTTTGTATGGAAATCCGAAAATTGATACAGATTTTTTGTGGGTCGAACATTACTCACGGTGTGCCAGAAACCGTTATTAACAGAAAAAAATGTCCATGAATTCGGCACCTACCATTCGAAAAATATAGTATTCAAGCATCTTCTCCGTGAATTTGAAAATATTCTAACGAGGGAATCGAAAGTTATAGTGATTTGAAGGTTTTAAGCTATTTTGCATGGGATATTCACATGCTTATAAATATTCCTCAACGGTGCATCATTATTAACTTGTAAACAAGCCAAGTAACCATCAACTTTGCATTAAGCATTCAAAACATGTAATATCCAAGCATCTTCCCTGTAAATCATAACGTCGAGAAAATCTGAAGTTACAGTGATTTGTATATTTACCATTATTTCTATGAAGTCTAAATTAGAGCTTTTTATGGCTTTTTTATATTAGTGCACAGAATTTACAAATAAAAATGTCCACATGACTGACACTCGGCATTCAATAGATGATTATTCAAGCCTCTTTGAAGCTAGTCTGAGAAAACTTTATCTAGAGACAACACTACTAAAGTACTTTGAAGTTTTGGACCTATAATAAAGTAAATTTTGAGTATTGAATTACCACGTTCATTGTTTTTACCACTACTAATTGCAACAAATTCTTATCAATATGTTGATCAATGTGATTTAATAGCGTGATTGACCACCTACTGTTGCTTCTCCGTTATTACAAGAGCAACTATACATGCACAAGGAACCAACAGATGTTACTTAGGATTAGTCGCAGCACTGTCAGTGTGTAAGTAATGGAATTCTCATTCCTTGTACTAAGCAATACCGCGTCCTGCTGCGTCCGAATACATGTCAATTGGGGTTATGGAATAAGTATTTACGTGATACTATCTTTGAGGAAGCCGTTGGAATCCTCTGCACTTCCACGAGAAGTCAATGGGATCTTGGTAAACAAAACGCTTAATTACAATAGTCTTAGGGATCATCACATCATTTTCACTGGTTATACCCTGTTATACCTCTCTTAAAACATAATGAAGTCATCAACATAATGAATAAAATAACATAAATAGTAATCCTTTTATATGCACAAAACATGACTGAATCAATGTATAATCGATACCTTTGATGACGAACTATTCAAAGATTTCGCATGATGCAAATCATGTAGCATCAATCCAAAAAGTAATTTATCAGTATCTAAAGGAAAAGTCGACGCTTATAGTATCCAATAATTCTTGAAACTAAACAAAATATAAGGCTTGTTGCATTTACATATTTAAAAAAAACATGAAACAAGGTTAATTTCTACAATAAACTCCTACTAACTATTAATTGAACAAACAAATATATAAACGTATCCCCTCCGCTGTCATGAACATTTTTTTTTCGATTTTTATTAACGAGATTTTTAGCCCTGGGCTAGAAGTCGTCACTGCATTTTTTTTTAAGACTATCTCGGGGATGGGATTCGATTCCAGGTCCTCGGCATGAACAAAATGTGAACCATCATATTTAACTTATTTAAAACACTAGCATAATACGATCTCACTAGTTGATAATCCAACCTGGACTGAGCAACATGGTGCCACTTTCAAATTGTTCAGGTTCGCCAATATGCTTATTTGGGCCATAACGAAACACTGCCCCGCAAAACGGGCAGAAATGAAACAAAATTCACAAAAAATACCCATTGATATGTGTCGAAATTATTAAATGCGTGTTGCGAACACTATTTTAGACGATTGAAAAAAAATCTTAATGACTCCAAAACTTCAAAGTACTCTAGTTATGTTGTTTTTTGATAAAATAATCTTAAACTAACTCCGAAGATAAATGACTACTATATTTTTTGAATGCCGATGGTCAGTCCTATAGACATTTTGATTTGCAACTAACGTACACTTTCATAACAAAGGCATATAAATCAGCACTAATTTAAACTTCACAGAAATAATCATAAAAATACAAAGCACTGTAACTTCAGATTTTTTTGACGAAATGATTTCAAATTTACAGAGAAGGTGCTTGAATATCACATGTTTTGAATGCCTAATGCAAAGCTGGTGATAACTTGGCTGTTACAAGTTAATAATGATGCACCGTTGGGAAATATTTATAAGCATGTGAATTTCCCTTCCAAAATAGCTCAAAACTTTCAAATCACGATAACTTTCGATTCCCTCGTTAAAATATTTTCAAATTCACAGAGAAGATGCTTGAATAGTATATCTTTCGAATGGTAGGTGTCAAATTCATGGACATTTTTTTCTGTTAATAACGGTTTCTGGCACACCGTGTTACTGCTTTTCCCCTTAATTGCAAAAAAAAAAATCTTTCGAAAAATCGTCATAATCTGCTCTAAATATTTTTATGTATGATGCCAGATATATCAATAGGAATTTTATCAAATAATTTCAAAGGAATTAAATTAGAATTACTTCCAGAAATTTTTACGAATTTTGCGGAATTTCCGAATCAACCAAAAACTTCTAGATAGTGTGCTGTAGGAGTTCTATAGGAATTGCTCTGAAAATCGTCAAGAGATTTAGCTATGCTTTGGTAGATTGTATCAAGAAAGATAGGATTTCAGAAATCGCTAGCACCAACACACTCGTGCTGTTTATAACACGATGCAACTGGTATTAGATTAACCCAATGATTTATCCAAAGATTCTACAATAACCTGCTGATAATTATATACCTATTGATGTTCCAGAAACTTCCCAAGAATTACTTCCAGAAATGCTTATGCAATTTGTCCCAGAACATATACAGGGTTGGCCGTAGATATATTTAAGAAACCATTTATTGATTAATTCAGAAATGTCATAGAAGATTGTTCCATTTGTTTTTCTAATGGTTAAAGAAGTTTCTTGTAGCAACTATTACAGAAAGTATCTCATGATTTTCCTTACAGATGTTCTCAATTGTTCTTCTCACGATCCAGAACTTTTGGAGGTCATGTACAAACCATGTCATACTTTACAAAGCATGAGTATACAATGAAAAACCTTACGACGTTGATCGTGTTTCTGCTGGTCTAGTGTATTGTTATGTTGAATCGTGGGTACACTGAACGAAATCTCCCGCCATCAATTGAATGATTTTTGCCTCATCCCAGCCCCATACCTATTTTCAGACACAAACAAGATGATTTTCATCGCTGTCCAAATCATTTGTTTACAAATAGCATCGTATGAAAATCATCCAGTCGAAAAATGATTTATATTGAAGAAGAATATGTTTAAAATTGAATGATTATCACACACTCATGTAAACAAACCACATTGCATTCTATTTCGTGATTTAAAAAAAATCGAATTGAAACTAAGTAATCGGCCATCGGTGGTTTCCACAAGTCATCATTTATTTTGATAATAGGCAATATAAAATCAATTAACAATAAACACACTAATGAGCCGCCTGTAATATAGCTGTTTGAAGCAATCTGGAAGTGTCCGCATTATACACTTCAATGTCCCAGGATCGAGTCAGGATTATTGGGTCTTGGACACCTTGAAAATAATTAACAAATTACAGGTAAACATACTTCCGAATACTTCCATCAAAATGAGCAATTATCTGTGAAATCCGCGAAGAAATGCCAAGTTCCGCTGCTGCCGCCATGTTTTTGTTTAGATTGACAAGGATGATTTCAAGTCAAGGATCGTTTGCTATCCGAGAGAAGTTTCAGACTATAATTGAATGATTTTTGATTTGGGACATGGAAGAAATGAAAATCCATCATAAGGCACATGTTACTCATTTGGGTAGTTAAAGCTCAACTATCAACACATTATCATTCGGATGTATACTGAAAGTCATCATAAAATTGGATGATTTTTGTTTAGCAGTCGGTGGGTGCATCATAGTGTTTAAAAATCATTCAAAACGAGGAATATGCATATATGTAGCCATGTGAATTACAAATCATTCAATTGGTGGCGGGAGATTTCGTTCAGTGTAGGACAATTCTTTGACTGTCCTACCCAAGTGTTTTCGTGCGTAGTACATGTCCTACCTGTCCTATCCACTTCCCGCGCCACTGCCTAGAGGTATGCATCGCCGGTGGTAGGTCATTTGGCATAATGAGTCTGAAAGCAAGAATTTCTAAAGATGACATTTGTTTTTACGTTTATATTGAATCTTTCTGATAATAACAGGCTTGTTTTGGAGTCAATTGAAACAAAATGACACTTTATTCAACAATCATATGCTCTTGAATAAACTAAAGCATATTAGGAAAGTTATTGCCAATCTTGCTGCCAATAGTACTTTATTATTTATCCAGAAATTACCCTTCTTTCAAATATTAATACTTCTTTTTAGTTTCGCTATTGGAATATTTTTTTGCTCTGAAGATTTTGATATATTTAGCACAAATTTACCCTTATTTAAAACATTCTATGTTTTTTAAACATGATACCATAATTATAGGTATAAAGAGTATTGATTTACAATTTGAATAAATTTCACCTTCTTTTATACATAGGCTGTTTTTTTGGAGCTATATTGTAGATATTTTTTGTTTCCAACTGACAGAAGGGCGGCAATCGATAACATTGATCTGCTCAAGTTATTGACGAAAAGATAAATCGATTAGTGCAGTTACTTCGTAGTAGCACAACCACTTTTCCCCAAATGTCGTTTCCCTGGACGCCAGTTCCCCGAATGCCAGTTCCCTGAATATCCCGTTTCCCCGATAAGCCCACGTCACCGAAAAGTTTTTGGCACTCAAAATTGTCGTAACTTTATACATTTCTGGAGGTGAACGAACTAACCATCTAATATGCACCCTTCTGCATTTAATTGGCGGTTCTTTCGAATATTACCGTCCTCAGTATTTTTGCCAACAAGTGTATAGTGGTTATCACGCCCAATGGTATGGGTGCCCTAGTGTAGATGTAGTTGTGATCTTTCGAGGAAAACAATATGCAATCTGTTTCGAAAAACACCCAGAATCCAGGTGTAAATTTTTCAAATTGGGTAATATTTCCATATGCATTTTGATGAGTCTGGAAATCGTGTGCAAGTTTCTTTGAGGAAAACAAAAACAAACTGTATATGACGAGCGTATGCTAGTCTACGTGTGTTCAAATGTCACTAAGCTCTATACCTCCTTCTTTTGATTGCTTATCGTTCTTTCTAGTTCTTTATCCAGCCACTGAAGACTATTATAAGGCAATCCATGAGACTTTGACGTTTGCCGATCGGAGTGACAGCTCAATCACAAAGGAAAATGTTAAGCTCTGTTAACATTTGCGTGTTTTGTTTACCCCTCCGTTTTGGTTGCATGCACACTTTTAGCTGTCAGCAAGGATGGAAAAAAATCAGCTCTAACGACAAACAACACGGTATAGGCCTTTTCATGCGACAGATCCGTCTATGCATTTGTTTACATCGGTGGAGGACCGGTGCTAACACGGGCCTGTCATTTTCATAGAAGAACTGTAAAAGTGCTTCCCGATCAGCTGATTTGAGACGTCATGTGAATAGGCCTATATGAATGGTCCAAGAGGGCCGTCGCTCTTGCTGCAACATGATTTCAACACCTCACCACGCGCGCTAATCATAGATATATCGAGCATCCGATGAACTGTTTGTCGTAGGACAAAGGGTTTGTCGGATATTGTAACATGTTGCGATCAATGCGAATCAATTTAAAATCCACGGATAATCTTTCTCACATACCATGCACGATTGACTTTCAGATTAAAAACGACAAGCTAGGAGACAAATCGTGGAGTGAAAACAGAAAAATCCTCCAAAATTATGACTTTGATTCGCGAACAATTGATCGTCAACTCACAGGTCGAGCGATTCATTTTTCGCGGAGCGGAGTTTGTTGTGATGGCTTGACGACTAGGGGTTTATCGTTGTTGCTATGATCGCATGATAAAGAACAACCACGATGCATCATTTGTTTTGTCATGATCACTAGATTTCCATCCTTGGCGGTCAGTCTTATCGCAGAAAGTCCTCATGGATAGCCTTATAGCTTCTATTTAAATTGCACCACTTTTCGGGGAACTGGTATTCGGGAAACCGATGATTCTGAACGCAATTGTTGATGTCTTTTCGTTATATTATGCCGCGATTATTTTTGGCGTCCAATCTTCTATCGGTTTAATCATAAATTTCGCCTTCTTTGAAGAATAGGCTGTTCTTTATATTTACTTACTTATTTGGCTTTACATCAATTATCTTCATAAAGCATCGCTAACAATATTTCGCCAATTCACTCGGTTCATGGCCGCTTCTCTCCATCCTCGACTGTGACCCACGTTCTCCAGGTCCTGGTGCACCTGGTCAATCCACCTAGCTCGCTGCGCCCCACGCCTTCTTGTTCCGACTGGATTCGTAGCGAACACCATCTTTACAGGGTTGTTGTCCGGCATTCTTGCAACATGCCCTGCCCACCGTATCCTTACAGCTTTAACTACCTTCACGATACTGGGTTCGCCGTAGAGTTGAGCGAGCTCGTGGTTCATCCTTCGCCGCCATACGCCATTCTCCTGCACGCCGCCGAAGATCGTCCTTAGCACTCGGCGTTCGACAACCCCAAGAGCTTGTAAGTCCTTCTCGAGCATAGTCCACGTCTCATGCCCATAGAGAACTACCGGTCTTATGAGCGTTTTGTACATCGTGCATTTGGTGCGGGGTTGAATCTTTCTTGACCGCAGTTTCTTCCGGAGACCGTAGTAGGCACGACTTCCACTGATGATGTGCCTTCGTATTTCCCGACTAACATTGTTGTCAGCCGTCAGCAAGGATCCGAGGTAGACGAACTCGTCCACCACCTCGAAGGTATCTCCGTCTATCGTGACACTGCTTCCAAAGCGGGTCCTGTCGCGCTCAGTTCCGTCCACCAGCATATACTTTGTTTTCGACGCATTCACCACCAGCCCGACTCTTGTTGCTTCGCGTTTAAGGCGGGTGAACAAATCTGCCACCGTTTCAAATTTTCTCCCAATAACATCCATGTCGTCCGCGAAGCAAACAAATTGTCCCGATTTCGTGAAAATCATGCCTCGACTGTTAAGTCCGGCTCTCCGCATGACATTCCGCGCAATATTGAACAACAGGCACGAAAGTCCATCACCTCGTCGTAGTCCCCGCCGAGACTCGAACGAACTGAAGTGTTCGCTTGAGATCTTCACGCAGTTTTTCACACAGACCATCGTCGCTCTAATCAATCTTGTGAGCTTCCCGGGAAAGCTGTTCTCGTCCATGATCTTCTATAGCTCTACGCGGTTAATACTGTCATATACCGCCTTGAAATCGATAACAGTTTGTGCGTAGGAATCTGACACTCATGGGATTTCTGGAGGATTTGTCGCACGGAATAGATCTGGCCCGTTGTCGAGTGGCCGTCGATGAAACCCGCTTGATAACTTCCAACGAACTTGTTTACCGTAGGTAATAGACGACGGAAGAGAATCTGGAACTTTGTAAGCGGCGTTTAGAATAGTGATTGCACGATATTGTTGACACTCCAGTTTGTCGCCCTTCTTGTAGACAGGGCATATAACGCCACGCCTTTATTCCTCTGGTAGCTGTTCCGTTTCCCAGATTCTGATTATCAGCCGATGCAAACAAACGGCCAAGCTGTCCGGGCCCATTTTGATGAGTTCGGCTCCGATACCATCTTTGCCAGCGGCCTTGTTGTTTTTGAGCTGTTGAATGACATCCTTAACTTCCGCCATAGTGGGAGCTGGTTGGTTTCCACTGTCCGCTGTGCCCACGTAGCTATCACCTTCGGCCTCCACCCGACCACGCGCCATTGCATATCACCCATCACTATAAAAGCTGTTGATGCCGAAACGGCGGATCTTCAATACATAGGAGAGTGTGCAAGTGCTACTGATGAAGTTGAGAAATTTGCAGTTCCAGGCACCGAGTATCCAATCGCTAGTCGATTTCCGTCGCTGTGGTCTTTGCCGATTGTTCTGGTCCGTGTTCTCTCGTTGACGTTCCTGTGCTGATGTGTTTTTACGGTTGGCTTGCAGGGCCTGAAACCAACCCCCTAGATTTCCGGAGGACCATTCCCCCTTAAGGACCATAGTGCGCAGTTTAGCTTGGAGCCCTTCTCTGGCACTCGGACGATGATCAGCCGCCCCTGACATGCGAAACATACGCTGTTGTGAGCCGATCCTAACATATAGTACAGACGCTTCAGGTTTGCTGAAGCAAACCCCCCTTCGCTGTCGGCATACCAGTATACGACCAATGTACCCACAGGGTTGGTTACCCGATCTTCCCTAAGGTTACTCGTACCCCGACCAGTACCACGAGGAGGTAAGGATAGGAGTTGCTGGGCAACAGGCTAAGGACCATACGAAGGGGTCTATTTTATTCCTGCAGGTACGCGAGGCACCAATTGTACGCCATGCCCAGCCATTTACCGTGCAATATGTGGATTCGTCCAAGTATTTTCCAAAAATTTGGCCAGGAGGAAGAGTTCAGACCGACGATTGGAAAGTTCAGCGCTCTCCGGCTGACGAACGAGAACGGCCTACGACTAATAGATTTTGCCGCCTCCAAGAACATGGCCATTCGTAGCACCTACTTTCAGCACAGCCTCCCGTATCGGTACACCTGGAGATCACCGCAGCAGACGGAATCACAAATCGACCACGTTTTGATCGATGGACGGCACTTCTCCGATATAACCGACGTCAGAACCTATCGTGGCGCTAACATCGACTATGATCACTATCTAGTGATGGTGAAACTGCGCCCAAAACTATCCGTCATCAACAATGTACGGAATCGACGCCCGCCTCGGCATAACCTAGCGCGACTGGCCCAACCGAACGTCGCCGCCGCATACGCGCAGCATCTCGAGGTAGCGTTGGATACCTGAAGCCGACCATTGGAACCCCCGACGCCCTAGGAAGCTGGCGCAACCCGTTAAGGTACCGGTATCAACTCCAACTCGGAGACCGCTACCCCAAGTCATCCAAGCCCCGTAGACTTCGTGTTCAGCATAGAACGTGCCGATCAACCCCCACGTGCTCCACATCCAGCTGGCCGCATCGACACACCTCACACCCACACCACACCCAGTAAGTTAAATAAAAGAATTAAAGAAAATGAGTGCGTTTTACTTGAACCCTTGACGAGCTTACGCCGACCCTAAGAGTCTCTGTATTTGAGCCAGGTCCGTCCAACCGGCCGGGTAACAATTGTCAGAATCTGGGAAACGGAACAGCTGCCGGAGGAGTGGCAAATCCTCCAGAAATGCCGTGAATACCAAGTCCCAACGCATCACCTGTTCATCGATTTTAAAGCGGTTTATGATACGACTAGCATCGACTGCAAAGAGCTATGGAATATCATGGACGAGTACAGCTTTCCCGGGAAGCTCACAAGACTAATAAGAGCAACGATGGACGGTGTGCAGAATAGCGTGAAGATTTCGGGCGAACATTCCAATTCGTTCGAATCCCGCCGGGGACTTCGACAGGGTGATGGACTTTCGTGCCTGCTGTTCAACATCGCGCTAGAAGGTGTCATGCGGAGATCCAGGTTCAATAACCGAGGTAAGATTTTCACAAGATCCAGCCAATTTGTTTGCTTCGCGGATGATATGGATATTTTCGGCAGAACATTTGGAACGCTGGCAGACCTGTACACCTGCTTGAAACGTGAAGCGACAATAGTCGGCCTGGTAGTGAATGCATCAAAAACAAAGTACATGCTGATAGGCGGAACCAAGCGCGACAGAGCCCGCATAGCAAGCAGTGTTAGACGGGGATACTTTTGAGGTGGTTGATGAGTTCGCTTACCTCGGATCCTTGTTAACGGCTGATAACACTGCGGAACACGTTTTTGTCTTAAGCATCAAAATACCGCTATTTTCTTCATTAAGGGTTGCTGAATCCATTGCCGTTTTCAAAAATATCATAGCACGTCTAGTTTTTGAGATATTGCTGTTGAATATGCAAAATTTGACTATATAAGCCAACTTGCATGCAAGTTTGCCAGCTTGTATGGTAAATTATTTGCTTAATTTGCCACATAATTCAAACTTTATATGTATAACAATACTTATCAACCTGGTTCATAATAATATCGATGCTCAAAAGATACTTTTTGGTGTTTTAGAAAAGTATTGTATTTTGCCATACAAGAGAAACGAAGTGTTTTGTATGGAGACTGCAAGCTTGTTGAAAAAAATCGTTTCAATCTAAATGTTATAGTGCAATTTCAACCAAATTATATCTATATACATAAAAATGGAGTGGTGTTTGTATGTCCCAGGGTGCTGCTCCCGAACGGGTCAACCGATTTGAATGATTATTTTTCCGTTTTGTTCGTCAAGTGTTCCGACGTGTTTTTGTGTATAAAAATCCCAGGATATTCACCGGGAAAGACGGAAAACACGAGCGTGAACGGAACTGTCATTTTGTATGGGGCGATCCATAGCGTTTTTCAACAGCCTACTTGATGGCAAGACGAAGTTTGCCGGGCCCACTAGTCTGAAATAAATGTTGAAGTCCTATTTTGCATGCTTGGTGGATTAGATCACAAAAAAATGATAAATCTTACTTTAAATTACATGTAAACATCAATTAAACCACTAAACCACTAAACCACATGTAACACCAACTAAATAAAATAATGAAAACTTGTTTCAGGATGATAGAACTTTAATTTTTTATTGATTGTTCAAAAGGTGTAAAGTAAGGGAAGGGAATGTGTCAAAATTCTACTATTTTTACATTGAAATAACTATTTTGAATGTATTTTGTAAAATTAACGAAAATATCAATTCAATTTCGAATCGACTGTATTCTTCTTCTTCTTGGAATTAACGTCCCCATTGGGACAAAGCCGGCTACTCAGATTAGTGTTCTATTGAGCACCATTTACTGTCGCAAACTTTGGCCAACATTCTTGGTAAGGTTCTTCAGTGCGAATGGCGACAATGTTGTCGAACGGTTGACATAAAGTGACACGGAATAGGTCAACGTGCCACTTGTCTAGCTAGGCGTACAACTCCATCCAGAAGGAAGCACACAACTGGCCAGCTTTGCTAGAATAACAAATCGTTGATGGCTTTTCTGTGTCGCCACGTTGTTTGCAACCATCGTGCAGAACTCAGGAGAGGCGGTACGATGGTTGGTTGACTGGTGGTAGAATGCATAATAATGTGGCGCAGGTCTGCCGCTCCGCAGATATATACTACAGCAACCCTACCACACCACTGGAGAAAGTTAATTGAAATTCTTCCGGCTGGCAAAAGGGGAATGAATAATCACTCGGAAAATTAATTTACACTTTTATTCACTTTGTTTGATTGACCTTGGCCGCCAGAACGGCCAGAACACAGTGCCATGGCTTATTTCGTCCACATTGTCGCCGTCGGTCATGAACGATACGGAGTTGCTTGCGAGGGAGTCGTGTTGGTGGACTAGTAGACGCCTTCGTGTTGATGTAAATACTTTACGTGATCTATGCTGGATTAGTACTGCCAGATTCCGCATTGATGAGCAGGGAAATGTCTTTGGATTGAAAGAACAAGATGTTTCTTGGCGCAGTGCGCATCGTACCTTCGTGCTGCTGTGCGTACACAAATTCTCTCTGCTTGTGGCGGTTTTTTTTAGAACAACCTAAAGCAATAAAACAGTACATAAAGTGCTAAAAAATTGTACTTTTCAGTGCTAGTAAAGCAGTGCGCATCGTACCTTCGTGCTGTGCGTGAACGAATTCTCTCTGCTCTTGGAAGTTTTCTTAAAAACTACCTAAAGCAATAAAATAGTACTTTTCAGTGCTACACAAACAGTACTTTTCAGTGCTAAAATTAAAAACGGTACTTTTCAGTGCTACTTAAACAGTACTTTTCAGTACTATTTTTTCTACTATTGATCCCTTTACGATCCTTGTTTGGACCCGTGCCTTCGATTTTTCGTTGGACCCGTTGGCGAAAGCTAGCGGTGGTAATCCTTCTTGGACACCGTCTTGGGAAAAAACCTTTCGAAGGTCACGTCTTCTGTCGTTTATTAATTAAACATGGTATCAACAACAAACAAAAGGAAGGGTGAATCTCTGAATTCACTACTTCCTTCCAAAAAAGTGGGTTTTAAAACTGTCACTACACGTGGCAAGAATGGAAGAAAGGACGCTTCCCCGGAATGCGTAGTTTCTTCCAAGGGTGAAATGAATAATTGTATCGAAATGAGCAATCAGTTCGATGCTCTAGACAAATTTTCCGAACACCAAATCGAAGCAGCCTCTTGCCCAGGCTCTTTGATTCAAGTGAGGAAGCAAAGAGTGCCGCCTATCGTGGTCAGTTGTTCCGAATTTGGGGGATTTAGGCAGGAGATCTTGAACTCCATTAGGGGAATCAAGGTTTCCTTCCAAATCGCAAAGAAAGGAGACTGTCGCGTTTTGCCGGAAACTATTAAAGATCGTGAACTTCTTCTCAGACATCTTGAAGAGAAGAAGCACATTTTTTTTACTTATGACGACAAAACTGAACGTTTGTTCAAAGTTGCCTTGAAAGGTCTCTCAAGTGATTATAAGTCACCTGAAGAGATCAAAAATGGAATAAATGATTTACTTGGATTTTCCCCAGTCCAAGTAATTATTATGAAAAAGAGAACCCAATCTGGCATTGTTCGGAAAGGGCTTTCTCAAGAATATTATTTAGTTCACTTCAACAAAAAAGAACTAAATAATATTAAAGCTTTAGAAAAAGCTAAACTTATGTTCGATGTCCGTGTGACGTGGGAACATTTCCAGAAACCTGGAGGAAATTACCAGAACCCCACTCAGTGCCGTCGGTGCCAAAAGTGGGGTCATGGTACAAAAAATTGTCGCATGGATGCTAAGTGCATGATTTGCGGAGGTTCTCCTCACGCTAAGGACGACTGTCCTGTGAAAGAAGATACCAGAAAGATTGAATGCGCCAATTGCAAGGGACCTCACAAAGCTAACTTTTGGGAATGCCCTTCACGCAAAAGAGTCGTTGAGGCTCGTACCAGGCAGATGAAGGATAATATCCATTACGATAACGGTCGTTTCCGGAATTTGCCTGGTAGAGTATCGAACAATGCTCATTTTTCAGTTAACGATCGCTTGATTAGGAATCATACCCACCAGGAAGATCATAATCATGCTCATTCACAAACAAATTTTAATCCGTCGGGTAGCCGTTCGAATCTTTCAATTTCGAATGTATCTACCCACGGTAAATCCTTTGCCGATATCGCAGCAGGTAATTTGAACTCTTCCCCTATTCGTTCCATGAATACCCATTCTACTTGTTTCAAATCAAATGGAAAAAACTCTACCGCCACAGGTAACTCCTACCCCGCTTCTTCGTCAACCGAAAATTCCAATGGGAAATCATCAGATCATAGTTTCCCAAACTGTGGGTCGCGACCCCCAGGGGGTCGTGAGCCGGTATCAAGGGGGTCGCGAGAAAAAATATAATATTCTATTTTTCGCCCAAATTTTCAAATGTTCTTCGGTAATGAATGCATATTTTACAACGAAGGCTGGTATAAATAATAATTTTCGTTTATGCCACGTTTGAAAAGTCGAATATTTTAAAGGGAAGAAAAAATCCATTATTTTCTTGACCTTTGTTAGGTATTTGAAGTTTTTAAGGTTAAAAATCGTCATCCAGAGGACATTTGAAAAAAAAAGTGCAAAAATAACGTAAAAAAAAACTTTTTTGTTCCTTATTTATTTTTATAACACCCTCCCCTTCCATGTACCTTTCAAACAGTCACGTACATAAAAGAAAAAAATGCATCAGTCATATTTTAATCAATTTATTGCAATCCAAGGATCTTGGAAACCAGAAAGCTTCAATGATTGTATGCTGGTGTTATAGATCACCAACTAGATTAGCTAAATCTCTATATGTCAATGTCGGAGGCTTCAATGACTCATGGAACTATCGAGTAACCGAACAAAATTGGGAATCATGTTGTGGAGATCATCGTAGTTAGCCATTAAATTTTGTTTCAGAGCTGATATAGAGTCATGGAATCGTCCGATGGAAATTTTGCTTCATCAAAAAATTCCAATTACATGTCCCAATTCCTGCCTTATTAGGTACTCTGAATTTTAAAAACAAATAATTTGATTACAATTCATATCCCCAAAATTCGTCCAGAAATCATAAAACTCCTGTTTCATAATCATTAAATTTTGCAAACTCTGGTGTAATCTTTCAGATGGAACCTTTGCAGGATTATCAATTATTCAAAAATTGGTGATTTGAGAGTTTTAATAAAGAGATGTTAAACTTTTTGTAGCTCTTTTTTAAGTTCAATAATTGTTACATAAGAGTGTTGAAGCTCTATGATTTAGTGTTCAATTATTTTTCTAATTTTTAGGAGGGAAAAGAGAAACAAACATAAATACAAATACTTAAAAACCACGGTCTTATTATATAATGCAAACTTATTTCTTGCCGTTTTTCTCTGGTGGGTCGCAAATATTACAATTGACAGTCAGGTGGGTCGCGCAACCAAAAAGTTTGGGAACCTATGCATCAGATGATATGTTTGCCTCTGATTTTAATTTTCTCACTGAACAATTGAATCTTATGATTGATGCAATGTTCAAAGCCACCACTATGACTGAAGCAGTCCAAGAAGGTGTAAAATTTACAAATCAAATTGTTGTTGGATTACGTTTTTCTAATGGATCCAAATAATAATTTAAATATTTTAAATTGGAATGCTCGTTCTCTGAATGGTAAAGAGGACGAGCTGTTTAATTTTCTTACAGCTAATAACGTACATATAGCAGTTATTACCGAAACTTATTTAAAACCTGGATCCAAACTCAAAAGAGATCCTAACCTTTTTGTTTATCGTAATGATCGACTTGATGGGGCATGTGGGGGAGTTGCAATCATCATTTATAGGCGTATAAAACATCAACTGTTTTCGTCATTTGAAACTAAAGCTTTTGAAACTTTAGGTGTTTCTGTTGAAACACAGTTTGCTAAATATACTTTCATAGCTGCCTATTTGCCTTTTCAATGCTGTGGACAGCAAGATAATTTGCTCCAAACTGACTTGCGAAAATTGACTTGCAATAAGTCAAAATTTTTTGTCATTGATGACTTTAATGCCAAACATCGGTCATGGAATAATTCTCAAAGTAATTCCAACGGCAGAATTTTATTTGATGAGTGCTCTTCAGGATATTTCTCAATTCAATACCCTGATAGCCCTACATGTTTTTCCTCTTCTAGAAATCCATCTACGATTGACTTGGTCTTAACCGACTCTAGTCATCTTTGTAGCCAACTGATTACTCATGCTGATTTTGATTCTGATCATGTCCCTGTTACATTTCAAATATCGCATGAAGCGATTCTCAATCCTATCAGCTCCACTTTCAATTATTTACGAGCCAACTGGATATTCCATATATATTGACTCTTATCTTGATGTTAACATATCTTTAGAAACTAAAATTGATATTGAAAATGCTCTTGAAACTTTAACAAATTCCATTGTTGAAGCCAGGAACATTGCAATTCCAAAATTTGAATCCGTGATTATAGACGATGATCTTAAACTCTTGATCCGTCTTAAAAACGTGAGAAGGCAATTTCAGCGCACTCGTGATTCTGCTATGAAAATTATATGGCAGGATTTGCAGAAAGAAATCAAGAAACGTTTTGCAGATTTAAGAAACAAAAATTTTGAAAATAAAATTTCTCAATTGGACCCTGGCTCTAAGCCCTTTTGGAAATTATCTAAAATCTTGAAAAACGCTCAGAAGCCAATACCGGCATTGAAAGAGGAAAACAAATTATTACTAACTAATTGCGAGAAAGCTCAAAAACTTGCTATGCAGTTTGAAAGTGCGCACAATTTTAATTTAGGACTTACTAGTCCAATTGAAAATCAAGTTACCCAGGAGTTCGAAAATATTCTCAATCAAGAGAACGTTTTCGAAAATGCCTGTGAGACTGATTTGGAAGAAGTGAGAACTATTATTTAAAAATTCAAAAATATGAAAGCTCCTGGCGATGATGGAATTTTCTACATCCTCATCAAGAAACTTCCAGAAAATAGCTTATCATTTTAAGTTGATATATTCAACAAATGTTTTCAATTAGCATATTTTCCTGACAAATGGAAAAATGCTAAGGTTGTTCCAATTTTAAAACCAGACAAAAATCCTGCAGAAGCTTCTAGCTATCGTCCAATCAGTTTGCTTTCCTCCATCAGTAAACTTTTTGAAAAGGTTATTTTGAACAGAATGATGGCCCACATCAACGAAAATTCAATTTTTGCCAATGAACAGTTCGGATTCCGCCATGGACATTCGACCACTCATCAACTTTTACGTGTAACAAATTTGATCCGTTCCAACAAATCTGAAGGCTACTCTACTGGTCTTGCTCTTCTAGACATAGAAAAAGCATTCGACAGTGTTTGGCATGAAGGTTTGATTGTAAAATTGAAAAACTTTAATTTTCCAACATACATTGTTAGAATAATTCAAAGTTATCTGTCAAATCGTACACTTCAGGTTAATTATCAGAGCTCCAGGTCTGAAAGACTTCCTGTAAGAGCTAGTGTTCCTCAAGGCACCATATTGGTACCAATATTATACAATATTTTCACATCAAACTTACCTGAGCTACCTCAGGGATATCAAAAATCTTTGTTTGTGGATGACATAGGCCCCTCCGCCAAAGAACGAAGCCTGCGTGTCATCTGTAGTCGATTGCAAAAAAGTTTGGATATATTTTCTTCATACTTGCAAAAATGGAAAATTTCTCCTAATGCTTCCAAATCTCAACTAATAATATTCCCACATAAACCAAAAGCTCTTTATTTGAAACCTTCAAGTAGACATGTTGTCACGATGAGAGGAGTTCCAATAAATTGGTCAGATGAAGTTAAGTATCTAGGGCTCATGCTAGATAAGAATTTAACTTTCAAAAATCACATTGAGGGCATTCAGGCCAAATGTAACAAATGAGCCATTCTCGCTGAAACCAGGTCGCCATCGACACCCATCGTCAGAATTCCAATTTTATGTTCGCTAGTTTTCGTTAAAACTTAAGGGTGGCCCTTTCTGTTTTCTCAAATTGGTGGATCCCTCGTACGCCAGCTAGCTAAACAGTTTGCGAAAAAGCCCATTTTTTGATAAATATAGGGTATTTCTTCACGTGATATGTCTCATATTTCGCTTGGAATAGCAAACCAGTGACAACGTATAGAGAAAGGATATAGCTTTCATTAAAAGTTAAAAAAAAATTTGGCGGTTATTTTAAATTTTGCCGCCATTTTGAATTTTGTTAGAAAAATCGTTTTTTCACCATTAGCGCACCGCTCGTTTTAAATTCTGAGATCACCATCAGAAAGCTGAGGAAAAATTGCGTAAGATAGGCTACAGAAACTAGGTGAGCAATGGTATTTACCCTATGAAATGAACGATTTTCTATATCATGTTCTACGATTTTGACGTATATGGCGAGTGCAATCAATGAAAACATTATTTTTTGCACAACAAAGAAACAAGTTTTCAATCGTTGGTGTTTTATTCGAGTCGAGTGAAGAATAAGAGTATTATTTTGAGTGAAAAAATCTAGCGGCCATCTTGGATTTTGACGCCATTTTGGTTTTAGTTAGTAGAATGAATTTTTCACCTTGATAGCACATGTAGCCTGTCGAATTCAGAGGCTACCACTAAAAAAAGGTTACGTATACTCTTCTTCTTATTACTCTTTATTTTCCTGACGTTACGTCCCTACCGGAACCGAGCCTGGTACTCAGCTTTATTAGTTATAAATACAGACTATTAAATAGGAATTTTCTTTTGTATGCGATTTATAATGTCAGAATAATTCTTCGATAAATCTTTTTTTTTGAATTCAGTAATAATGAATAAATAAATTTATTGAATAAATACCGTCCCATAACATTGATTGAAATAAACAAACATATTTTTACCATATGCATTTTTGTCATTGAATGAAGTTTATAAATTGCGCGTTTGGACATTAGTAGGTTTTGTGGTAATATCTGTAGTTTTAACGTAAAACATTGCCAAAAGTGCATTAATTAAGAATAGAAATCTTAATTTTTTAAGCAAAAAAAAAATCCTTGATTTTCTGAACCATGTAGTATCGTTTTTAATACCGCCCAAAAAACAGCGAAATTGAAAGATGAGAATCAGGCTTTGTTCTAATGTGGACGTAACGCCGAAACGCAGGTGTATCATCTTGAGGTTGGGAAATATGGTGGCCATCTTGCATTTAGACGCCATCTTAGTTTTTAGCAGTTGAATGATTTTTACCATCTCAATTAATTTAATTATAAGGCCTCCGTTAAAAAAACCATCAGATTCTTTATTTCTTATCTAATCTCAGCTGTTCAACTTATTGTTCATTTCGATCATAGGTTTTATACCAAATAAATGAAAGAATTAATGCTGTTTTTCAAATCGAAGATATGCAGAATAATCATTCAGATAGCAAATGAGCGTTAAAAAATCCTATTTGATAATTTGTTTTTGAAACTAGTTAAGCTGAGGGGCTGGCTCTGTTCCAGTAGGGACGTAATGTCAGGAAAAAGAAGAACAAGAAGAAGAGTAAGTGTAACGGTAGCATTAACATTCAACATGATGAGTGCTAATAAGGTGAAAACTCATTCTACTACTTAAAACCAAGATGGCGTCAAAATCCAAGATGGCCGCTAGATTTTTTCACTCAAAATAATACTCTTATTTTTCACTTGACTCGAATAAAACACTAACGATTGAAAACTTGTTTCTTTGTTGTTCAAAAAATAATGTTTGCATTGATTGTACTCGCCATATACGTCAAAATCGTAGAACATGATTTAGAAAATCGTTCATTTCATAGGGTAAATACCATTGCTCACCTAGTTTCTGTAGCCTATCTTACGCAATTTTTCCTCAGCTTTCTGATGGTGATCTCAGAATTTAAAACAAGCGGTGCGCTAATGGTGAAAAAAAAAACGATTTTTCTAACAAAATTCAAAATGACCGCCAAAATTTTTTTAACTTTGAATGAAAGCTATATCCTTTTTCTATTCGATGCCACTAAGTTTGCTATGTGTTCCAAGCGAAACATGAGACATATCACGTGAAGAAATATCCTATATTTATCAAAAAATGGGCTTTTTTGTAAACTGTTTAGCTAGCTGGCGTACGAAGGGTCCACCAATTTGAGAAAACAGAAAGGACCACCCTTAAGTTTTATCAAAAACTAGCGATCAGTGACATAAAATTGGAATTCTAACGATGAGTGCCGATGGCGGCCTGATTTCAACGAGAATTGCTCAAATATGTAAAATGTATTTTTCCTCTTATTAATAGAAAATCAAAACTTTGTCTTAAGAACAAGCTTTTGATCTTCAAACTAATTTTTAGGGAGGTTTATGGACAATAGGTCGAAAGACAAAACGTCGAAAGGACAAAAGGTCGAAAGGACAAAAGCTCGAAAATGATTTGCATGGTGGGAAATTTTTCCTTCTTTGAAAACAGATTTTCGACCTTTTGTCCCTTCTTTTTTATTCTTCGACCTTTTGTCCTTTCGACCTTTTGTCTTTCGATCTTTTGTCATTTCGACCTTTTGTATTTCGACCTTTTGTCATAGATTCTTGAAACATTGGAACAAGTGTCAAATAGAATAATTTATAATTTTAGACAAAAATTGTCGCATTCTTCTATTGCCACGATTAATGCGTTATATATCTAGGTTAAGTTATGTTAAGCAAATTCAAAATGTTATTTCTAGTTTTTTCTCTCAGGTGAAATCAACTAATCTGTAAACGATCTGAACTGCTACACCAAATGAAATGTAATATGTTGTTGACCAAATGTTAATAAAAGCTTATAATTTGAAAAAGTTGCTGTTTCCAGGAATAAGCGATGGAAATCAATAATTTTATCAATATTTGACCTAATGAACTAACAGAGCAAAAATCAGAATCAAACTTGAATCCACAAAAGGAGCTTGATGAACAACAGTGTAACACTTAGTAGCACTTTTACAATCTATATGGCACATCAACTGCGCTGCGGTTAGGACAAAATGAAACGGAAAATGAGAAAACTTTGTCACCGCGTTGCCATTGACCGAAGTCCATCATCTGTTGTTGCGCACGGAGAGACAACGGAAGCAAAGTTCATAATGAAATTTAATGCTTTTTCATAATTAAAACACTTCTCGTGTTCAGTCGTTTAGCGATGATTGAATAAACGGCGAGAGATTGATGTTTTAAACTAATATCTGTCAGAAACTTCAATCATTACCGTGCTAATGTGGCAATCATCTATATGTGTGCAGTGATATTAAACAAACTCGTCAAACTTCACGCATTTTATATCAGTGGAACATTAATTCTGAGCTTACCGCAAAAATCTCGAATTCAAGTGATTCATTATCCTCAACAAGTTGTTGATGACAGAGGGAGGAAAATCTGCTGTCCACTTGGAAAGTTGCTGGGAGAGCTCCAACCGTAGTTCCGCTTATTCAAGTAAAGCTCTAAATGAGGACAGAAATAACTGATATCTTTCGGATAGGACTAGGACTGTCGGTAACTGAATTCTGACATCATATTCGGTGCTATGAATAGAGCACGTGCATCGAGTAACACCAACAGCGTTTACGTGTCTGGCATCGGCAAACGAGGCATATCGGAGGAGGAAACCGATGATGACGGCATACGAGGCACAAATTTCCAATGAATTCATGGCAGGAAAATGTGTTTAATTTTATCGGTTCTATTCAGAGATTACTGGTAAGACCATCGTCATCAGAACTCCTGGTTGATGAGCAATGTGGGATATAGGGTGAGCTTGTGCTCTTAGAACACTCTAGGTTCTTATCGGCATAATCCATGGCGATGATTATATCCTATATGTTACGTTAGTTTGTGCCAAATGGCCGGACAGCGTTTGTGCTCTTCCAACTGGTTTAGGATCTTTTCGTAATGGAAATTTCGTTGACTTTATTGGACATGCAATGTAATCATGACAACTCAGGCAAAGATAGCTCTCAGTTAATAAGTGTTTTTTTACAAGAGGGGAATCTGCAAACAGATCCCCTGAGAAGGTAACTCAGGGAATGCTGAGGATGACGCACCAACGCCGACCTGCTTCTTTTAGAATTGCTCAAGTGGTGAACCGTGCATCGACATGACCCTTGGACTCAGACCCTTATCTCCCCGGAACCACCTTACGGTACTTCTTCGGGAGGGACCAGTGCATATACCACAACACGTGTAGCAGAAGTAGCCTAGGCAAACTGCTTCTCCCTAGCCGACTTAAACAATGTTACAAGGGACCAGCCTCGGCAGGGCTAATTCTCTGCAGCCAACTCTTGGTCGGCGCGCCATAGGCGCTGCAATTCTAACATAATGTGAGTGACAGCCGTAGTTACTGCATTCCAGCTCTCGCATACGCACACATTCTCTCTATTATATTGTCGGGGGACGTGTCCCCTCCGCATATAGTGAGCATGCGACCTCTCACAACAATGAAACGGGGGCAATCGAACACGACATGCTCCGCTGTTTCCTCCACACCAGCACAATTGGGGCACGCAGGAGATTCTGAGTGCCCGAACCTTTGCAAGTAATGTCTAAAGCAACCATGTCCTGACAAAAACTGCGTCAGGTGGAAGTTCACTTCCCATGGTTTTTTACTATACCAATCTGACACATTTTGTATTAGCCGATGGGTCCATCTACCCTTAGTGGAGTTATCCCATTCCTGCTGCCAGCTTCTGAGCGTTTCCTTTTTACACGTGTCGCGGGACTCCTCTGGTATTCTTTTGGTTGAAGCATTGAACATCTTCCTTGATGATGAGCCCGCTGGGCGCCATCCCGGCTATGATGCACACGGCCTTTTAGATACCGTCCGGTATGCACTTGCTACTCTTAAGCACATTATCCTGTACGTGCTTTCCAACCGCTTAGGTTTCTGCTCGTTCTAAGCGATTTTGACCAGATTGGTCCTCCATATTTTAGAACCTTGCGCCGTGGTTCCTGTGGATGCACTGACTGGTTCGGGTTATCCCTTGGCTCTTTTTCTTGGCTTTCTTGGTCTTAGCTTGATCGCGGGGCTTGGCTCGTGCCAGCTTTTCCGCCCTGGAGGACGGCCGCGTAGGTCACTTTTCTCTTAGCAACCATACGTCCTTTCGCCACGTATTCATCCCCGGAAGGTCCCCTCTTGCCGCATCGCGTATCGAATAATATCATCAGATATATTCGCGTTGCCTGTGAAGGAAAACACTTCGGTCTGACACGACCTAGTGTCTTTTTCGCCTTCTACCTTGCCAAGTTGTTCCTTGGCTTTCTCGTAGTTCCTGCTTTGCAGCTAGGACTGATTGTCGCAATTTCAGTAGACTTGTTTTCAAGTCTTTGCTGATATTGCTTTTGCTCTTAATAAACTCGATGATGACATCAAAGTTGCTCAGCAGCTACCTGCATTTTAGGTACTCCCTATTGCTATTCATGGCCTCGATTAGTCCGCGCCATTTGGTCACCTCACATATTGCTCTGGAGCGGCCAGTGCCTGCCGTCGTCACAGTATCTAGGGTTTTGTCTTTACTGTTCCACTAAAGTTGATGTTGGTCGCCCTCCTTCCTTGGCGGGAACCTTAGCCGGTTACTGATAGGTTCCAGAAGCCTCTCCTTCACATTCCGATAGTTGTTTGTTTTGGTTGATCATCTCTTTCGGTCCCCCTAAGAGCCGCTATCCATCCCGCTGGAATTGTCGCCTTTATAATTCCATGGTTAACTATGCAAGCAGGGAGGCCATGCTAGGGTTGACATAGTCTTTATGGGGTAACTATGTTCAGAGCCGGATCGGCGCAGGTCAGGTAATGCATCTGAGCCTACTCCCGCACGTTGGAACAACCAGCGAACGGATTTGGAACGTACTCTACAGGCCTGCCACGGTTTTTACGGGACGGGGCAGCCTGCGCCATTAACCCAGTCGCCGTTTCAAACCAGTGTCACCCGACGCTAGTAGGGAGTAGAATGACGCCGCTGAGACACAGTTGCATTCGGATTATTGTGGTTTTTTATGAAGGTTCATAAAGCCCACTGTAAACTCCACCACATCCTGGGTAACTCCCCAACTCGCAGAGGTCCTGGGAGGGGGGTGGTTTCGTTAAGCCCCTGGACTTTCGTCCCTGCTGCCCCAACTGAATACACTGTGTAAAACGCATAATGCGAAACCATAAGGGTGAAAATTTAAACTAAATTGCAACATCCTTATAATTCCCACCCTTATTTAGCCTCAGGTTTGAGACTGAAGAAGAGCAGACCGATTATCTCGGAGAAACACAAGGTCACCTGCACCATTGCTCCGTTAATAAGTGTGGAGTTGTTCATGGAACAGGCTAACGGTCAAATGGTCATGGAACCAAGGCTCTGACTCTCTGAATAATAAGAAGCTAAAAATAATATTCTCTTGAAGGCTGTGCAATATATGAAGTTGTTTAATTTTTGTCATAGAATAGAGTTATCATATTATGAGTAGAGTTTGATCCTTACCTTATCCCCCTAATTTTTATGCACCACAATCTGTACCTGAAACATTGACTTCGTTCTGGTGGAATTATTGTTCACTGTCTCGGCTATTCATACTTAGGCCTCCTCCAGTGCTCTGTAGTTGTTTCAAATGTGGTGAAGGAACTGAAATTCGAAATTTTGATTTGTAACACATAAAAGCCTAATTGTTTCGCCTGGAAACCATGTTCAGATTTTAACTGCCATAGATCATTTTGATTCAGTGAAACGTACGCTGCCTTGAAATAAAAAAAAACAGATGATGAGTCTGCATGTTATATTCTCGGATTTTATCTGAGATCATTCTCAAGTTAAACATCTAATCCGTTGTCAAACGGTTCTCATAAAAACCAGCTCTCTGTTGATCTGAGATTTCTCTCAGTCTGTTTAACAGGATTTGTATGCAGAATCAGCAATTGACTTTGTATGCAGAATTCGTAGGCATTTTTTCGTCCACCCATACCTTTAAGAAGTACTCGATGCATCGTCTGGTGAAGCTGCTCACTTCCGTGCGATTCTAGCTTATCGGCTCAATTAAGTTTAATTTGTTCGCACCAACAGAACAGCCAGCTTTGATTCTACGGTCATCAACATCCGTTACCTCGGTCGCCTTATCACGCTACTCGTGTACTCAATCAGTTGGCCTTTTTTTTTTTTTTCTTTATTAGTATCATTCCAAACATTACATCCATTTCTTATATCTAGGTGTTCTGTGTTATTTGACAACACTATCATCCTAATTTGGTAAAACAAATTTAAGATTTAATTAAACTTTTGTTAACAACATTTACATTTCATTTGCCGTAGCAGTTCAGTTTTTTACAGGTGAGTTGATTTCACCTGCTTATAGAGAAAAAAAAAACGTTTTTAATATACTTAACCTAACTTAAACCTAAACATATAACGCGATTAATCGTGGCAATAGAAGATTGTAACGATTTTGCCTGAAATTATTAATGATTGTATTTGACATTTGTTCCAATGTTTCAACATTGGATATTCTATGTAACTCATTGGTGCTATACCAGGGAGGAAGCCTCAGAATCATTTTTCAAAATTTTATTTTGAATTCTCTGCAGAGCTTTCTTCCTTGGTATTACAACAGCTAGTCCATATTGGTACAGCATACAACATGGCTGGCCTGAAAATTTGTTTGAATATCAAAAGCTTGTTCTTAAGACAAAGTTTTGATTTCTCTATTAATAAGGGGATAGAGACATTTTACATATTTATTACATTTGGCTTGAATGCCTCAATGTGATTTTTTGAAAGTTAAAATTCTTATCTAGCATGAGCCCTAGATACTTAACTTCATCGGACCAATTTATTGGAACCCCTCTCATCGTTGGACAACATGTCTACTTGAAGGTTTCAAATTAAAGAGCTTTAGGTTTATGTGGGAATATTATTAGTTGAGTTTTGGAAGCATTAGGAGAAATCTTCCATTTTTGCAAGTATGAAGAAAAAATATCAAACTTTTTTGCAATCGACTACAGATGACACGCAGGCTTCGTCCTTTGGCGGAGAGGCCTGGTGTCATCCAAACAAAGATTTTTGACATCCCTGAGGTAGCTCAGGTAAGTCAGATGTGAAAATATTGTAAAATATTGGGTCCCAAAAATGCTGCCTTGAGACACCAGCCTTACAGAAAAGTCTTTTCAGATCTGGAGTTCTGATAATAACCTTGAAAGTGTACGATTTGACAGATAACTTGAATTATTCTAACAATGTATGTTGGAAAATTAAAGTTTTTAATTTTACAATCAAACCTTCATGCCAAACACTGTCGAATGCTTTTTCTATGTCTAGAAGAGCAAGACCAGTAGAATAGCCTTCAATTTCTGTTGGAACGGATCAAATTTGTTACACGTAAAAGTTGATGAGTGGTCGAATGTCCATGGCGGAATCCGAACTGTTCATTGGCAAAAATTGAATTTTCGTTGATGTGGGCCATCATTCTGTTCAAAATAACCTTTTCAAAAAGTTTACTGATGGAGGAAAGCAAACTGATTGGACGATAGCTAGAAGCTTCTGCAGGATTTTTGTCTGGTTTTAAAATTGGAACAACCTTAGCATTTTTCCATTTGTCAGGAAAAATTCCATCATTCGCCAGGACTTTCATGTTTTTGAATTTTTTAATAATAGTTCTCACTTCTTCCAAATCAGTCTCCCAGGCATTTTCGAAAACGTTCTCTTGATTGAGAATATTTTCGAACTCCTGAGTAACTTGATTTTCAATTGGACTAGTAAGTCCTAAATTAAAATTGTGCGCACTTTCAAACTGCATAGCAAGTTTTTGAGCTTTTTCGCAATTAGTTAGTAATAATTTGTTTTCCTCTTTCAATGCCGGTATAGGCTTCTGAGGTTTTTTCAAGATTTTAGATAATTTCCAAAAGGGCTTAGAGCCAGGGTCCAATTGAGAAATTTTATTTTCAAAATTTTTGTTTCTTAATTGAGCAAAACGTTTCTTGATTTCTTTCTGCAAATCCTGCCATATAATTTTCATAGCAGTATCGCGAGTGCGTTGAAATTGCC
>NW_018736169.1:0-29393 GCF_002204515.2 Aedes aegypti | reverse complement strand
CTAACGTGTGTACCACATACTTGCTATAATCACTTAATTCTTCTCGTAGCATCATACAATATCTGATTTCAGTCATGAATAATTGACAATTGCCAATAGGGCCTTCCTTAGCCGAGTGGTTAGAGTCCGCGGCTACAAAGCAAAGCCATGCTGAAGGTGTCTGGGTTCGATTCCCGGTCGGTTCAGGATTTTTTTTGTAATGGGAATTTCCTTGACTTCCCCGGGCATAAAGTCTCATCGTACCTGCCACACGATGTACGAATGCGAAAATGGCAACTTTGGCAAAGAAAGCTCTCAGTTAATATGCCAACAAGAAGAAGGAGAATTGACAATACGGCAAATTGAAATTTAAGATGGCGGTGACGATATCGATGACTGGGGCACTTCTCCGAATGGAGAGCTCTTCACTGTTCTTAAATTCACAAACCATTACATTGTGAATTATAACTAGGACTAAAGGAATGCAATTATGCCAATTGACTTGAATTCAAATGCAGCAGATCACATGGCGGAGTTAACGTTAGCGGTCGTGTCTCCCACTGATTTTTTGGAATAAATTCTGTACGAGTCTTTGGAATATCTCTTTGATCTCTTGGTTTAAAGAATTAGCGGAAATAAATACTAAAATTCCTGTAAATATCGTATGAAACATCGCTGGAAGAATTTCTGTGAGATTTGGTAAAGAAATCTTTTATATTCCAGATGAAATCTCTGTGGAAATCACTAGGGTAACTTGAGAAGAAATTCTTGAAGAATCAGTTGAATAGTCGTGATCAGCAGTTATTCCCAAAGTGGACGAATTCGTCCCCCTGAGGGCGATTTTCAGGTCCAAAAGATCGAAAATTTGTAAAACAGAATCTGGGGGGCATGAAAGCTAACATGGGAGTAATCGAAAATAATTACTCGTTACGTTTAGAGGACACGTACAAGTTAAAATAATCCTAAACGAATGAATCTGAATGATAATCAAATCCAATCTTAACTATTAACAGAATTCTTGTGTTACCTCTGATTGTTTGCCCCTCTAAGCATGGTCATATTAAAACAATGATAGACAACATTGAATGATTGTCAAAAATAAAATAAGTATGTGTTATGCATTCAGGGTTTTTCACATCATACGAGTTTTCTGAATAATCGGTATCTGAGATTTCCTCAAGATCAGAATAGTAAGTCACAGATAACATATTTTGGAAGCAAAACATGTATATGAGAATTTTCAGAAATGGTTCTTTTTTGTATGGGAATTTCGAGATTAGGTAGCTAAAATTTCTTCCGTTGACATTCAGTTTTTCACGGATTTTTTTATAGTAATCATTTAGATACTTCGGTAATACTCAAAACTAGAGGAATTTTTTTTCTGTCTTTATTAACGAGATTTTTTGCCCTGGGCTAGTTCATCTCGGGACCAACGGCTTTACTTCCCTTCCGAAGGAAGTCGTCACTATAACTTTTTATGTCATAAGTGACTATGTCGGGGATGGGATTCGATCCTAGGTCCTCGGCGTGAGGGGCGTGCGTTCTAACCACTACACCAGGTCCGTCCCCAAATATCAATGATACGTTGGATACCTTCAAAACATAAAAAAATAAAAACAACTTTTATAAATTGACACTTATTTACCACGCGTAATGAGTTAATTAACTTTTATAAATTGTGGTGAAAAATTTGTTGAACAACATTCTGGACTTTCATATATTTTTTCCATGAATTTGGGTTGATTGTCAAACATTTATTATTAACGACTTCTGAAAAAAATATTTCATTTTTTTAGAAATAACAGATAAATCAATGTACAATAACTATTAACGAATCATATTACATATATTTTGAATAGTAGAAAATATAATTGAATATCTTCAAATCAACAAAATAGTAAATGTATAAGTATTCTATGAATATGCGAGTCAAGGACATTTTTCGCCTATATATGTGTTTCATAAACACGCACCTATGTTTTATACTTTAAACACTTTTAAAAATTCGATAAATTCTCAGCTCATTATAGTATGGCGCTTGATTCAAATATGTACTTGAAAACATGTCAGGGGGATGATTCAAAAAAATATTGGCCTCAGGGGGACGAAATTTAAAAAAGTTTGGGAAACATGGCTGTAGCTCTTACAGAATTCACTGCCAGCAGAATAACAAAAAAAAAAAGAGATTTTAGAGGCCTTTGTGGTTGAAATATAGACTTTAATTAAAAATATAGACTTTTAGAGACTTGCATTAAAAAAGATACCAATTTCCTAAAAAGAGACTAGCCTGACTTTAGAGAATAACTGCAGAAATTCTTCAAGAGAATTGTTGCAAAAATTCCCAGAATTTCTTTAAGATATCTCAGTGAATGGCTAAGGGGCATGTTCCAGATTTTTTTTCATGATTCCTTATGTCCTCAGGGAATGCCTGCAGGATTTTACAATGGAAACTTGTCAGTTCCGGAATTCTTCGAGATTTTGTCCTGAGATTTTCTTCAGATGGAGATACTGGATTTTTTAAGAGTCCTTGGATAATTTCTGAAGATAATCTTTAGAACATTTCCATGAGGGATGTCTTGAAGAATTTACGGTGGAATTCGTGAAACAATCTTCAGCGAAACTTCTATTGAAATTTATAGAAGACTCCTCAAAGGATTTTCAAGGGGAATTTTCGAGAATTTAGTTCAATGAGGAATCTGCATAGAAAACGCTGGTATAATTTCAGAAGCAAACGCCTAGAGGAATGTCCGAAGGAATTCTTAGAGGACCTCATAGAAGAACTTTTAGAAGATCTCCTAGAGAGAAAAACTTCCCGAAACTCCCGGAGGAATTTAATTCCGTCTGAAAGTTCTGAAAATCATCGAGAAACAATTTCACCGCGGTTTTTTTTTTAACTCTCCCTATATTATAATATATAATATATTCCCACCCATTTATTCTGGAATTTCGTTTAAGAATCCAACAGAAACATCTCAAAGTTCCTTCATGAAATCGTCTAAAAATTTCTCAGGAAATTTTTTCGGCAATTTATTCAGATAGTAAGGTACTCTGGAATAACTCCTAGATGAAAAATTCCTCTGGAGATTATCCAGGGAATCTACAAGAGTTCCCCAGAAAATCAGTACAGGAAATCCTCAAGAAGTTGTTCGTGATTTTTTGTTTGGGAAATATCTCCAAGAATTCCTATAGTTCTCCTACAGATCATATCAGGGACTCCTTAAAGACTTTGAGAAATTCCTTTAGATCTCTTATGAGAATTTCTCCTGGAATCCTTCTGATAATCCTTACAGGACTTATTCTGGGATCTCCTTCAGGAATTAAATCGGGCATTTCTTTCGGAATTCCTCGGTAACTTCCCCAGAAAATTCTTGGAAGTATCTTCAGGAATTTCTCCAGGAAGTTTCTCCCGAAATTTCTTCAAGAATTCCCACGGGATTTCACCCAGAAAGAAGTTCCTTTGGATGTTCCACCGAAA
The DNA here is from genome assembly GCF_002204515.2 of Aedes aegypti. Classification (NCBI taxonomy): domain Eukaryota; kingdom Metazoa; phylum Arthropoda; class Insecta; order Diptera; family Culicidae; genus Aedes; species Aedes aegypti. The sequence goes on along the minus strand of NW_018736169.1, from coordinate 25,939 downwards.
GTTCTTTCGAAAGTTCAGGGCTGTTACAAAAACTTCGAAATTCTGTCCGCGAAAATCACGACTTCTAAAATTCAATCCGCGCCAGGAAGCACCAATCCGCGACAAACAAAAAAACACTCAAATTTATTATGTCAATTACATGTTTACTCATGAAAAAAAAAACAATCATTTTCGATACCTGAAGTAATTCTCCCAATCTTGACTTTATGCAAACCAAGTGCTAATTTGACTACGCGTATTTTGCCAAACACTGCGGGGGGAGTAAAAGGAGACCTTGATTAGCCACGAGACAGGTCTAAATTTGCGGAGCTTCATAGAGGAATAATTAAAAATGTCTGAAGGTGAAAATAAATCGAAGCCACGTTCAACTTTCCTCCAGCGAGTGGCCCATCGATCAAATCTTCTGTCCGAACTCCGATTTGGTTCTTTAGATTTGTAGGGTAAAAGCACCGGTTTTGGCCAGCCTAAGAGAAAATGTCAATAAAAATTAAATGGAGAGCCGTATTTATACTACAAATATGTCAAATACAAGCTTTCAATCCATATTATGTATGCATAATTTCAAAACTGAGCTAATACCATTTTTTCGCTTTGAAAATCCCGTTGAGAAAAAAATATTGAAAAAAAAAAACACATTTTCTACACTGAAAAAAAAAAATATTCAAAACTTTAAAGTCGATTTAAAAAAAACGGCCACTTCTGATTGTGATCATCCTTAAGCAAAAAGTTTTGTAATTAAATTTGCTAAAAGTCTTCCATACATTGCAAATTGGGCATATTTTAGAGAAAAAAGTTTTTCTAACATCGAATTTTTTAAGTCCAAAATGAACTTTTTATTTAATTTTTATTTCGCTTCAAATCGTCTAGTATGATCATATTTTCAAGTGATAAATGAGTTTTAATCACAAAATAGATTATATTTGTTTTATTGGGAGTAGTTAAAAGAAATAAAACGGAATTATACAGTTTTTTTTAATTAAATTCAATTGATCTCCATACCGCTTATGAGAAAATCAACTCCTTCTAACAATCCGATGGGTTTTTTTATGGTCGGAAAGATATCACAATGATATTTAATTTCTTATTTGGTCAAAGCCAATCTTAACAGGTGTCTGGAAAGGGTCAATATTATGCTTATGAAAAAAGTCGTGGTTTGTTTTTATTTTTATTAGTGCTATATATCCTAAAACGTAGTATCTGCACATGAATATTTACATTAGTTTTGGGCTTTACTGAATAAATTGAATATTTTTGGATCATCCTCTGAATGGGTATACCGTTTGGCTGCAATTTGTGTATCACTAGTAGGCATAAAACAATGATATTTTTGGGAACCAGGGACAGTTTTAACCTTATCAAACAATTCCACCAATTTCTCTGACATTTTAACATATTGTTCATTAGATATATAACAGAAATTTAATTTTGTGATACATGTATCAGTTTGTTTCACTGCCCAGTCGAATAGTTCTCGCGGAGTTGCGATAGTGTTTCCATAGTATTTTGCAAGACTTGCTTTTTTTGCCATTCGCTTGAGAGTGCCACCAATAGCGTCACAGGGGCCTTTGCCGTGGGATGTGGCAAAAAAGTGCCACTCTGCTTCCAATCCATGTATTTTCTTGAAATTACATAAGCTGGTAATTTTTTTTCTATTTTTATAATGAGCTGCAGCTCCATCTGACTTAAAAATAACTTTTGATTTGTTTAACAAAATTTATCAATTTTGAAATAAATAGCTGAACTGCTACTGTGTCATGGGTCTGATATTATAATAAAACTAACATTTTCCAATTTATTATCTTTTTATGGTAAATCTAGAATTGGTGTATCACTGCTTGGGAAGTATTCCAGTGATATCCTTGAGCAGCGTTATAATTTTCAGAAAAGTTGCTAATTACCAGTATTTAACCTTCGTCCTTGACGCTTTTTTGTCTTTTTTGTTTCGTAGAAAAGAAGACTGTTATTTGCAAATAAAATCATGAGTTATGAGCTTATCAACTTTTTTTAGTAGATAACAATACAAACATATTCATTATTTCTTATTCATCTGGCGTTTAAGGGCAGGGTACGTTTAGTAAGTTTTTTTTTCACAACACTTTTTCTAGAAGAGAATTTAATGGGAATTGGATAAGGTTGTAACTTTTCAATGTTGCAATACTGTTGTGATACCTTGTAGAACCATAAAAATCCGTCGGATTGTTAGACGGAGGTTGATTTCCTCATAGCAGAGGCGAAGTCCATTGATTGCCTTCATTAAAAAACATAATCACTGTATAATTCCGTTTTTTAACTATTCTCAATAAAAAATTCAATCTATTTTCCTGATTCAAAACTCATTTATCACTTGAAAACACGATCATATTTGACGGTTCAAAAACAAATCTTTGGAAAAAAAAAAAATCAGTTTTGGACTTAAAAAATTCGAAGTTAGAAAAACTTTTTTTCCCTAAAATTTGCCCAATTTGCAATGTATAGACGACTTTTAGTAAATTTATTTACGAAACTTTTTGCTTAAGGTTAATCAAAATCTGAAATGGGCATTTTTTTTTAAATCGACTTTAAAGTTTTGAATTTTTTTTTCAGTGTAGAAAACGTGTTTTTTTAATTTTTTTCAATATTTTTTTCTCAAACTTCAGGAAATTTCACGACAGTCCCCCATACAACACTTTTTTGTAGGTCTTACCGTTTTTGAGTTATACGGGTTTATAAAAATAAGTAAAAAAAAACTTTGGACCCTTTTCCCAAATGTTAGTCTAGATCGATTTTTGAAAAAACAAAGTATGCAAAGAATCTTAGTTTCACATACTTTTGACATCCAGAAAGTTTCATTGGAATTCTGAAGGGGTGCTGCCAATCGCGTGTCGGGTTGGCGTGAAATCCGTCCAATGTGATCTACTGAACACAAAAGGTTTCATGTTGATTAGATATGTAAAACGGTGTATAATCCACTATGGCTACAACTGGCGTATGACCAAAACCGGTGCCTTCTACCCTACTTATAAAAATTCAAGGTTTTGCTTTGATATATCGTCACCGTAAGTAGTCACGAGATTTTCGAAGACAAATTTTGGGAAACCACAGAAAAAATGTTCAATTCAAACATTTCGTTGGACAAACAAGGGTGTCCATTCAAAATCATTTATAAATTATTTTTGATTTAATTTTATAAATACTGTTAGCTCAAAACGGTTTGAAATTCAAAAGATTTTGACAAAAATATACAAATAATTTGACGAAATATCTAAAAAAAAAAGATCTTGGAATCATATGAACAACTTTTTTGTTCTGTGTTTCTTAATTTACAATCTATTTCCACAAAACGTCAAAGTTGAATAGTCAACTCGCCAAAAGCATTTTACTGAAGCTGATTTGGCCAAGACCTAAAAGACCTCGCTATTTGTTTATTCATTAAAGATCTTCCTAATTTTGACGAGAATGATTAAAAGAATTCACTGTAAGATGGGCAGAAATTCTATACAAATTTAGGGGCTTTATTACAATTCTGTTATAAATTAAGAACTATTCGAACTAGTAAAACCAGACAAGGCTTCATCCTGAATTCAGTATCATCGATAACTCCAGAATTATCAATCGGAATTTCTTAATAAACTTGCCCGAAATTTCAATAGATGTCAAGAATTATGACACTGTTTTTAGCTCAGCTATTCGTCAACCGCTACAAATCTACTAAGGACTGTACATTTTATAAAGTGGACACTTTGGACATGCAATATCTTTTTAATTTATCAATGAAATCGAAATCGGTTTTCTGTACATCGTTCGACTAATATTGTAAAACGCTGTGGTAATAAAAAAGTACCAAAATAATATGATTTCACACTAATAAGGCACAACGTTTAGAAACGGTCGAGTTTTGGAGGTTATCAAAATCAAGGATTATTAAAATCGGCAAGGAAAATCGACAATTTATATTTTTTATTTTCAAAAAATGGGTTGTACTTAGAAAGCATCATCAATTAGAAGCTTGCTAAAAAATATCAAGTTATTTTTGGAGAGCAATTTTGCAAGATATCATAAAATCATTTTTATCAATTTTTTTTTAAAAGAAAAATATCTTAAATTTAAATGGAACTGATATGAGTAGAATTTTAAGGTTTAAAGTACGCGTCAGACGGAAGTAATAATATAGTATTTATAATAAAAATAACTTACGCCTCATAGAGTTGCTGATTAGTCTCACGTCATATTTTAAGCACAATAGAAAAACAAATAATTTATTTTCAGAAGACCATCACTCAAAGCACAATGACAGTCATCAAGATTGGGAACACTGCTTGAAATAAATCAAATTTATTTTGCATGTATTATTTCAGAATGTGTTATTCTGAGACTACCTATAAAATATTTTGAGAAAAATGCTTACAGTTTGCTCTAAATCGATAAACATGCCCGTACCATAATTTCGGGTGAAATTGATCCTTTTTCGCGGTTATTCTAGTCTGTTTTCTATAATGGTTAACAATCGCCAAACAACTAAATGCAGGAAAACAAGTATAAGGTTGAGCCTCATCGACTTATGTACCGAAATTTTCTAAACAATGTCATTTTTAGTGTTAACAAATACCTCTAAAATAAAAAATCAGAGGAACTCATTTTGGGGTGAAATTGATCACTTGTCAATGCCATTATTGTTAGTTTCCAAAAACAACTCTATATGATAAACTTGAGCTCCCTGAATCCGCAATATGCTTGTAAAATTCTTAACAATGCAATATTGTATATAAATAACGAATAGTTAAATTTCAAGAATGACGCGGAAAACGCTAAATGTATGCCTTTTTTCTAAGGATTCAATGACATCTAACAGAAATTCAATTTATTTCAACCCATATGAGCAATTGGTACGAAGTTCGGGTGATGAATCTGGTTTGGGGATATATCTCAAGCACCTCACAACTTTCAGGTTTATACATGTTCAAATCCTTGCCTTATTAATAAGAAGTTCATAGGTGTTGTCAATACTGCACCGTGCATGATTTTTGAAATTTTACGTTATTTTCATAGTAATAAACATTCTTTAACGCAAAAAAAAATTCACAACACACAATTCGACAATATTTAGGACAATCAACGTTCATTTACTGCAACTTACATCGATATTTGTGCTCCATTACGAATAAATAGAATCGTGTGATACGATAATCAATTTCACCTACTGATCAATTACACCCGGATTTTACGGTATATAATTTTAAAAAGTATGGGATTTTTCAATAAAACGACCATAAAGAGTAAATTTGTACCCAAGAATGCGGTTTAAAACTCAAGATTTTGCTTTTTTTATACATATATAGTTTCTTTAGTATCTAAACCAGTTTTGAACACGCTTATTACTTTACTTTTTTGCTGGTAGTAAAAAGATGGGTGTATCAGCAAATTTGACCATAAGGAATAGATCACTAAAGTCTCAGCGTCAGGAACTGATGGAATATTATTGATGTTTTTAAAAGCTCTACCTTAAGTTGAATAGGTAAAGGATACCAACATACAATTTGTTCATGAAATTAGGATTTTTTTCATGCGAAAAAATAAGGCTTAAACTTGACGAACAGTTTTTCTTAGGAGTTTTTTGCAAAAAACTATTTAGTTCTTCAACCGAAAGCATTTTGTAAGTTTCTGTATTTTCATAACAGTTGTAGAATAATAGAACGATACACAGAAAACCGTTTTACGATTTCATCAATAAATAAAAAAGATATAGCATAAACAAGGTGTCCACTTTTATAAAATGAACAGTCCTTAAACATCTAAAAAATTAATCTACGGTCTTTTCTAGATTCCCCTAAAAACCTTATAATCTACCAATAACCTTTTAAGCCAGTTTCTTACAAGTTTTTTTTAAGAAACTGGCTAATTATTTCCTTGATTCCTGTGGAGATTCCTGCAAACATCTTATTAAAAATTTACCATGAATCCAAATGGAAATCTATCAAAGCATCTCACCAAGAACATTGCCAGGATTCCTTAGGTACCCTTCTAAGAATGTTGGTGTTCTGGTTTGATTTTTTTCAATATCTTTCTGCAATAAATCTACAAAGCATTTCCAAAAAATCGAACGATTCCCTAGGAAAGCACCTTTTCTAAAATTTTGATAAAACAAATAACTAGTTTCGAGTTGACATGCAGTTTTCTAGTTGCACCCATAAGCCTAAAATTGTTTGTGCAAATTCTCGGATATTTCCCGATTTTTCCCTTGCCTTTGTATTTTTAACAAAATAGGGGAGAACTCGCTATTCGTACCCAGCATCAGCTAGGCACTTCTGGCGGTTATCCAACCGCGACTACCGGAAGGTTAATTAGAGTGATACTGTTCAAAAAATCAAGACAGTCTTTCCGCAACATCAACTATTTTTAAAATATTTCTAGGAAGCCAAACGAACTAGAACTCCAAAGATATGTCTTTCAAATATAAAGATGTATTATACAAAAGAAAATTTTTACTATACTCGAAAGGGAGATGTTCAAAATTTTCTGCATATCCAATATAAACAAAGTGTAGCTTTCGCGTCATGATTTGATAAATCCGCGATTTTCGCGACAGTTTTTCATGCACTCGAGATTTTTGCGACTGGCGGAACAAATCCGGTACAAAATCACAAGTTTCCTTCGGAAGTTTTCTGTTCGAAGGAACTTTCCGAAGAAAACCTGCCCGAAAAAACGAGAAACCTTCCAAAGGAACCTGCCCGTAGGAACTTTTTGAAGCAACTTCTCGAAGCCAACCCCCTGGAGGAAATTCCAAAGGAACTTCCTTCAAAAACTGTTGGAGAGATTTCACAGAATAAACTACCCGAAAGAACTTCCTGAGAAACTACCTTGAAGAACTTACGAATGGAACTACCAGGACGAAGTTTTCCGATGAACATCTGAAGGTGGAAGATTTTTGAAGAAACTTCCGGAGTTGTAATATTTTCTCGAATATTAAAATTAGTAAGAATAAAAAGACGTTGAAACATAATATCAGCTGTCAAACAATATCACCATAATATTTAATGTGAACGGGTTTCGTGATACAGTTGTATCACGTTGCTTGTATCATGAAAACAACTCCGTAATCTGAACAAGGCATAAGACAATATTGACAAAGAATTGATATTGAGAACCACTGTCCCTGGGGAAAATCACCTCACAGTGTGCACAGAGCTGTGCAAGATAGACCATCCCCACGATGAATCATTGAATCATAAAAGTCTAATCCATTCGCTCAAACAAGCTCGGCTATAAAGAAGAAGAGATAACGCTGGACAAACTCAGAAGCTACCGATGCATAACAAATGAAAGCAGTAACTCACATAAACCTGGTAGCGAAACAGCACATCATAATACTAGGTCATTATATGTAGAGGAACTTACAAAACGAAAGCTGCACCACGAAGGCATAGTAGGACCACCCGATGACGGACACGATGAACAGCACCGGGAACCACTTCATCGTCCGGACGCAGCAAACGCATCTTTCCGGCCGATCCGGGCCGCCGCTGCCAGTGCTTCCACTCCGATGGTAGTGGTCGTAGTTTCCCGTTATGGACATTGTGTTCCCTTCCCCTGGTCACTCACTTCCACCGAATCCGGAACTATCTGGGATCAACTTTTCGTTTCGTTCCGTCGTCGTCCTTCACGAAGACTGCCGTCGAAGGACACTAGAAGCGCTCAGGACACTTGGGACCATTTGCCGTCCAGGTGTTCCTTGTAAGGCTTCCTCCACACGGTCACGACACCGTTTCAAGGGCGTTTCGCGATGGGAGCAGAACTAACTATACTTTTCACTTCCCCCAAAGCAAATTCACTTCAATAATAATTACACACACCCCCGAAATTCGCGATTCCGAGGAAAGGAAAAATCAAATCACCACCAAGCAGGCACACGGAATGCAATGAATTTAGCTAGACTACACAACAGCGTTTCTGCACTACAGTTTAGTTTCTGCTGCTATCAACTACTATTTACTGTGGTGACCGATTTTTGCTCGCGAAATCCGCACTTTTTCTCTTTTTCGACTCGACCGAGCGACTGATGGACGACGACGATGATGGAAAACTGAACGCAAAACGTCAAACGCCGTTGACGGGAGGAGGAGGACTGTCAACAAGAGTGCCAGCAGGGTTGTTTTTCTTGAAATTGCGATTCAGGGCTGGCAAAACCAGGGTGGGTGCACTCAGGGCAAGGGGTGGATCACTCCTGATGCATCTGTTAAATCGAAATGCATTTAAATGCACACTCGATAGATTTGCAATTCATGGCTTGCTCAAATGTTTCATTGTTGTACTTGTTGAAATGTCAAACTCTTTTTTCTATAAACTTAAGAAGAGCTACCTACATCACTCAAAAAATGGTCTATAAGGCTTTATAGTGCCAGAGGGACAGGAAACATTTTCATTAGAGTATCGGATATCGACATTTGAGTAACAAATTCATCATAAAGCGATTAATCTTTGTGAAAATTAAACCGAAGACATGGTGGACTCCAGCTTCGGGGAAGCTTGAAACCATCAGAAGATGGACCATTGGCATGCTTCAATGAAAAGAAACCATATCCGAAATGACTAGTGGTTGTTTTATTCGTCAAAGTTGCTAACGCCTAGAATCAAAAGCGTAGCTCTATCGCGCTCTGTTTGTCCGAGTTTATCCGGAAGTGGCTTTTTTATACACTGTGGTACATGATTTATGACCTAAAGATCTGTCCATTTGCTGGTAATAATTAATAATATTATAAAATTAATTCAGCAAATATATGTTTCGTAGACATATTGTCGCGCTTATTTTAAATTAGAGTCCGGCGGCGGTCTTACAGCGATTGTCAAAATACCCGCATGACAGCCGCCATGTCAAAATCGTTCCAAGTTGTTTTGCTGCATTGATCGTTCTGTCAACTCGCTCATTGTTGTTTACTGCAGGCAAGATAGCGTGAGGATGAAAAAAATAACATTGAGGAAAGATTTACTTGCTTTTCTGTTTCTTTCGGATACACAATTTCACTAAATGTTTCTTAAACATATTCTAGGTCAAATAATAATTCATTGAGTGAACATATTTGCCATGACCGATATCCGGGAACAAGTTCTCAATCATCATGCATCTTCGAATACTGTCTATCATTGCCTTTATGGATACTATTTCTTGGGGTACAAAAAGAACGAACTCGCTAAAATCTATGCCAAACATCCCTCAACGATTGCTCACTGGATTGATTTGTATGAACGGAATAAGTTTTTTACACGGAAAGAGCGGGCCAAAGTATTTCTACGTTTTGGGACAGTTGAACCACAGACAAACAGACGTAACACTGAAGAAATTTCCATCGACCACTCGTTTAACGATCATTTCAAATTCGCTATGTTACAACCTCACAACCAGAGGCACGCACATGGTTTTTCTTCGCGTTTGACGTTTCAAACTACCGCCATCTGCCGGTCTTGTTGCACGAAACACCTTTTCGTGCAACATGCTCACCAGATGATGATGGTGTAAACTGGGCGATGGATTTTGAAGAAATTTGTTCTAAGTGTTACGTCTGTTTGTCTGTGGTTGAACGTTCCTGGATAATAAATCTCTACAAGGAGAAACCTGTACTGTTTTTGGACGAAGCTAAGCTGAAATTTATGCAACATTTTCAAAAATCTATCAGTACTGCTTCAATAAGTAGGATTTTGCTATCTGAGGGCTATTCGTGGAAAGTTCTAGAACGACGCGCGATTCAGTTGCGCGAGCAGGAAATTTACTAGGGGAACGACACTAATCAATTTCGTTTTAATTTTCGTGCGATACGACCCCATTTCATTTGAGTTTTCATGTTATCTCCAGATTAAATCCATTTTATCGGATTTTGCACATTTTATCCATTTTCAAGGTTTTTGAAAGTTTTTAATGATTTTGTGTTTTCTGCTGACTGATTTTCACAGTAAAATGATAATAATCGACAAAATCCGAAGTTATTCCAAAAATCTCATTTAATGAACTTTAATGAATGAAAATCATCCAATACACATCGAAATCTTTGCTTTATCTGTGTCGGTGTCTTCGCATCAGGCATGTAATTTGACGTTTCTTCCTCACGATAGTAAACAAGTGCCGCTGCAGTCGCTGCGTAGCACAAAAATCCTTTGTTGGTATGCTAGCCTTGCAATGGGCTCCCAAGACGACAATAAGCCATTTTACGAGACGTTTCGGAACAGCTGATCGCCGCAACGGCGTCAATTGACAGGAGACCTGGGATTAAATCCAGCGTGATTTCCAATAACGCCTCATCGTACCAAACGAGGACATGGAGAAAATGACAAAAATGAGATCCAAAAATGTTCGTTACTGCAACATTACACCTAGTTATTGTATCAGCTACCTCTTTGTTACCCATATTGCACATAAAAAAACACTTTTGTGATCAGAAATATTTCAATATTTTTTCTCCATTTAAGTTTTCGCCTGGATGAAAAGCTACGCTAGAAATGCGCACAGTCATCAACCATCATCATCGCCAAAACTGACGACGATGATTGAAAAATCCCAGGTCTCCTGTCATTTGACCTGCTTCGTAAAATGGCTCATTCGTCCGGTGGGGTGTGCTGCTGTCGTCATGATGATGGTTGACGAGAGCAATGTCAAACCCATACATGGTTTCAAAACATTCGGAACAAAATATTTATTTTCACCGCTCAAGTGAAGTTATGCACGAAATTGAATGAGATACAATGGTAGAGAATTCATTTATCTACCCAATGATATTTTTAGGGGCAGCGGGGGAATGTCCCGAAACGTGTTTTGTTCAAGCGCAAAAATCGCTCAGGCGAAAGTTCCAATGAAACTAACCTCACATATCCTGGTTTTCCAACCTCAAACTAGTGCTCCTACCAGCCGGATCTCAATTTTTAAGAAAGTAGTGCAATAATACAAAAAACAAACGTATGTAGAACATAGAGAATGGATATTCCTACCTTTTCCGCCTAACTATTTCACTGTTAACCGTCTTTAATCAGGAAAATAAAACATTTTTCCCCACAGCGGCATGTGATGGATGCGTGAAAAATCAAATCTCTCATCATCTGACTAGTTGCGCTACCAAAGTATAGATGGCTAACAGTATGTTGCGTTTCGCAATTGGGAGCGTATATGCAAAGCTTCTTTCTTTCTGGCATTACGTCCCCACTGGGACAGAGCCTGCTTCTCAGCTTAGTGTTCTTGTGAGCACTTCCACAGTTATTAACTGAGAGCTTACTATGCCAATGACCATTTTTGCATGCGTATATCGTGTGGCAGGTACGATGATACTTTATGCCCTGGGAAGTCGAGAAAATTTCCAACCCGAAAAGTTCCTCGACCGGTGGGATTCGAACCCACGACCCTCAGCTTGGTCTTGCTGAATAGCTGCGCGTTTACCGCTACGGCTATCTGGGCCCCTATATGCAAAGCACAGACAAACAGACGTCACACTCTCATCGTTGTCCATCGACCACCTTTTTAACGGTCGATTCAAAAATATGGTAGGTGGCCGATTCGCCACCCGCAGCGCTCGTATCGTTTTTGTTCGTGTTTGACGTTTACACACTACCGCCATCTGTTGGCCCGTCGGCCAAACACACCGATTATAGCATTGGGCACACATGTCTTCGTGACTATGATTTTGATTTAGATTTGTTCTAAGTGTTACGTCTGTTTGTCTGTGTGCAAAGCTTCGCCGATTTAGATCAGAACATACTTCATAGTCCTATGGCGACCACAACCTTCTGGTAGATCCGGACTTCAAGTTGTTCTATGAATCGGAAGTGAGATTACTCTGTAGTCTAACGTGGGGGCATGCTATGACCAGCAGAGCTAGCTAAAGCAGATTTTGATATAGGGTAAACAGGTATAAAATTCCCCATTAAGGAAAAATTGCTTTTTCGCAGTAGCAAATGCATTACTTCTGTACATGCCACATTATCTAACCAGGTAGCTTCCTAAAAGGGTACAAGACGGTTCAAATCTTGACGTTTCAAAACTCCCGTAGAGAAAAGTTCCACAGCAAATCAATATTTAAAAGCACATCTTTGTCATTGTCAGGGTTCATTCACAAATTTCATAATGCTAAAAATGACCATTTTTGACACCCACCCACTCCCTCGAACGCTTTTTGTATGAATATTCCACGAATTTTGTATGACCTGTAACATTTCTAGTACTACTCCCTTCAGCGCTATGAAATTTATGAACAGGTTGTTATACAGTCGACTCTCCACATCTCGATGTTCTACATCTCGATATCTCTCCCTATGTCGATGATTTCATAAGTCCCTTCAGTCTGCATACATTTTCACTCTCCATATCTCGATATCCTCCTTATCTCGATATCTCCATATCTCGATGTGTTTCTCTGTGTTTTTCGTTCTCAATTTTCTCTCCGTATGTCGATATGACCAATATCGAAGGTTACTAGACCACAGATTTGGAATTCAAAACAAATTAGAAGCGCAAAATGTCGTCTGTTTGTGCATTACTTTCTTGACAACGGGGTGTTTTTCAATCTAGTATTCTGTAACCAGTGTCAGTGTGATGTCTAGTGTTGATGAGATTTGTCGCGTTTAGTTTCGTAAATGTGTTGTAAAAAAAAGAAAACGTTTGTAGATAGGTTTAAGTAAAATGTCCCAAAAAAATCCCACGAACACAGCCAACACAGCTCCACCCTATATCAGGACGACGGCAGTTCCGCTAGTTACCACCAGAGCGGCGCTAAACTACACGAATGGGCGGCCATGGGGGTGGCGAAATGGGTGGCCATGATGAGGCGGATCGATGACGTAGATGGACATGGGTCAACGGCCAAAGGTTCGGGGTCAATGTTCACCAGCAAGACATAGCATAAGCCTGGTGATCGTTGAAGACAGCAGTAGTGCTTTACAAAAAGTTATAAAGTTATAAGAGAAAGTTTGAAGAAGTTTTAGAGACTAGATGTTTTGAAGAGGAGAAAGAAAGTGAAGTGATACTGGACATCCAGGACCTCGCGGTTTTTTTATTTGAAATCGCCATCGCGGTTTTTATTCAGAATCGCCACTGAAGAACCTACTCGCCAGTAGTGTGTCCCTAAAGCCCTGAACCGAGTTCGACCTTCAAGTGCGCCACAAAAACCAGGTTTCCCAGTGAATCTACGGATCACTGAAGCCTCGAGTCCGTCACCACACTCGAGGGGCACACGGGACAGGCAGGAGGTCCACGAGAGGCTGCAGCCGAAGAAGAAGAGAGAAGGAAGCATTGTCGCCCCTGGCCAGAAGAGAAGGAGAAGTCTAAGCGGTCGGTGAAGGAGCAACGGAGGAGGAGCAGCGGAGAAGGTGCTGCAGTGAAAGGGGCCCCGAAGAAGTGAAGGAATTGTAAGGTAGGAGTAGGATAAGAAAGTGGGAGGCGTCGTCCGGTGTTGAGGACGGACGCAAGTAAAGAGAAGGAAAAATTAGGAGAGAGTGGGAAGTAGAAGAAGTAGGACGTCAAGGAAGTGGAAATAAAAGTGTACACGAGACCACGAAATAGAGGGAGTTTTACTTGAGCCATCTATAAGTGTTTTCTTTCGCGGAGTGTCACGAGCGTAGCGCCGACCCTGAGGCTTGGAGACGGGGGTCTCATCTAGGCTGGGAGTAACACGGCCTGCAAGTTACACTTTGGCACCCAACGTGAATTGTCTTTGGCATTCCGTGCTAGGGAAACACTTTAGATTCTGATAACTTTTCTTTGCGGAGGTCTCTAGGAAAACATCCCGAAGTCACTTACGGAATTGACGTCACGAACTACTTTGGAGTTGTTCAGAACTTGTAATCATTGTTACCATAACGGAGGTCTTGGAAGTCCCAAGTGGCAAGATAGCTACCAATCATTGTTGAGAACGAATTTAAAACAGAATTGGAGTAATTTGTTAAATTTTGCGATAGAATTGCGGAAGTTATCTTGATCTGTGTGTTTCGGAGAAGAGTGTTGAGAAACACCAAGCAAATCTAGGAACTATATTTCAATTTTAACCGAGTGAACCAATCAGACTTGGTCAGCATTTTTCTAGGATTTTCAAATTATTTAGAGCTTTTGCTAAGAATATGATATGAATGGCAAATCTCTCGGCGTCTTTTCGTCGGCAGATTTAAAGGCGTAGTCAACAATTTCTCCATGGTACGTCTTGTTCCTGAGAATCGAGTGGTCGGATCGGTTGACGACAGGTTTTCCGTAAAATCCTCATCAGGAAGTCACGTCAGATACCATTCGCATAAGCTCTATTCGGGGATGGAACATACGGACACATTCAAATGTGTGCAGCTGCAGATGCATTCATTCATCAATGCCCATCGTTAACGAACGAGGCATCGCATCCATTCAAAAATCCTAGGAAACCGTAGAATATTTTAATAATTTTGTGAAGTAAAATTTTATGTGTTATTTTCTCTTTTTGTTTTTAATTTGTTTGTTTTAAACCGTGTTGGAAAGTGTTGGAAACTATAGAATTAAATATGTATTCAAATGCAAAGTACGTTTTATCATTTAGCTAGCTTCCTTGTAAATGGACCAGTCTAAGGTTGCTATGTTAGTAGTGCTAAGAAGCGTGAACAAATTTTAGGTACTTTTTCAAATTAATTTAGCTTTCGAAAAACGAAAGCGTTTACAAAACTAGGTTTTTTTTTCAAATTTTACAGCTTTGTGCTGAAATAGGTTTCTTTTTAATTTAATTCTACTGATTTCCGGTGGATAGAGCTGCAATCATGGAGATGTCAGTGCTGCGTGCACAGTACAGTACGTTGAATACTGCCCACCTCACCGTGGATGAACTCGAACATGAGTTAGTGATCCGTCGCATGGACAAACTCGCACCTCGTGCCAGTTTGGAGAGAGCGTTGCGTAGTCGTCTGAAAGAAGAGGATAGTCAGTCAAATGTTACATACGATTTTGCCAAAGTAAATGTTGTTGAAGAGTTAGAAACATGTGACGATAAATTGAATTCGATCAAGGCGTTTTTGGAGAACAGACGATCGAAGAAAGCTCCAGACCAGGTGTTCAAGAGCAGGGTATTTCACATTCTATTTCGTATGGAAAGATTGAAAGATCGGGAGTTGAGCGAAGAGTGTATGAATAGCCTGGCTGTAATTGCTGGAGAGTGCTTGCGATTGTTAAACACATACTTTTCTGCCACCTCACATCTCCCGGAGATTAGAGCAGCCGAGATAGCAATTGTAAACGAAAGTTTAAATCGTATGAGAGACGAGTTAGTTGAAGGAAATCAACAGCATGAAGAAGAAATAAGAGAGTTAGTCAACTTAGATGAAGATGAGAATGTAGGAGAACAGGAACGTAGAATGGCGGTAACGGAGAAAGAAATACAGACGCAAAGAGTAGATGAGAATGAAAATGCCGTTGAAGGAAATCTTGAGGAAGACGAAAATGTAGAAAAGTTGAAGAAAGAACAGGAAAAGCTGTCCGCCGAAAACAAGCAATTGTTAGAGGTAGTCAGCCAGTTGCTTCAACGTATCGAAGTTTTGGAGGCTAAGCAACCGAAACAAGCGATACAAGAACAACAAGCCAAAACGTTCAACAGCACCCACTTAGGCGAAACTGAGAAGGTTCCACCAAAATCTTCTCAGCCAAAGCCGACAGATTTTCTGGAGTGGTTGAAAGACAGGAACAGTTCAATGGATAGTTCAGAGCAGTTAGCAGAACCAAGAAAAGTAGTGGTTGATCCTAGCCAACCGAAATCGTCAGAGAGAGAATGGTCGAAAGTAAATAGCAACCGTTTGCCGGTGCATAAATGGACGATTCGGTATGACGGCATGGACAACGGTAAACGCCTGAATGAGTTTGTGAAGGAGGTTGAGTTCAATGCTCGTTCAGAAGGGTTCTCTGAAGATGAACTGTTTCAGAGTGCTCATCACCTGTTCACTAACAAAGCCAGAGCTTGGTTCATGGAGGTGAATGGTGATTACGAATTAGGGTCTTGGAAGGTGTTAGTTCGCGAACTTAAAAACGAATTCTTACCAATTGACATCGATTACGTCTACGAAAGACAGGCGTATAATCGGAAACAGGGCGCCAAGGAAAAGTTTCAGGACTATTACTTGGTCATGGTCCGTATTTTCCGAGGTATGTCCAACCCCTGGGATGATAGGCGCAAATTTGATGTGCTCTTCCGCAATACGCGTGAGGACGTGCGTATCGCCATGCTTGCTGCCAACGTGACCGACGTAGCTAAAATGAAAGAATTCGGTAAGAAGTTTGATGCGATCAACTGGCAACTATACCAGCGAAATGAAAGATTCTTTAATAATAGGCCAATTCGGGTAGATGAGATTAATCACCACCGACAGAATTTCGCAAATAGACAGGATAGATATAACAAAAATGAATCAGATAGGAGGAAGGAATCGGGAAATTTTAGGCAGAATTTCAATAAAGGTAATGGGCAGAAAGGTTATTGGAAGCAGCGCAGTTCGGGTGAGGAAAACCAAAAAAGGGATGAGTACAAGAAATCGGAGAAATCAGACAACAAAACTCACAATCCTCAGAGACAGAAAAGTCCAACTCCAGGACCGAGTGGAAGTAGTGCCTTACAGCGTATTGTCAAGGCTTACATTCCAATTAAGAAGGGCATTTGCTTCAACTGCCATGAAAATGATCACAGTTTTGAGGAATGTCCTAAGGAGAAACATATGTTTTGTTTCAAATGTGGATTCCCTGGATTCACATTGAAAAACTGCCCTTACTGTCAATCAAAAAACATGCACGAGACTGCTCAGTGAGGCAAGTCAGTCTCCCAAATAACGTAGAAAGTCCTCACGAAATTGTCGCGTCAGAACCTCCAGAAATACTGAACCAACTCGGCTATGAGCAGGTACTCGGTGAGAACTCAGGAAGTGAAGAGATCGCAACCATTGTCACGCTGAGCAACGATCCGAGACCATTTGCGAAGGTTGAGATTCTAGGTATTTCTGTGTTAGGTTTGTTAGACAGCGGTGCGGAGAGGACTGTATTAGGTGTAGGAAGTAGGAGGCTGATTAGTTCATTAAAACTGAAAATTAAACCCACGAACACAAATCTGAGAACAGCAGCTGGAGAAAGGTTAGAGGTGATTGGTTCAGCAGACATTCCAATTAGTTTCAACGGTGAAACGAAGATCTTACCCGTAGTGATTGCTCCAAAACTCAATCGTAGATGCATCCTAGGGTACGATTTTTGGCGAAAATTTGGGATTCGTCCGACGTTTAGCCAGTCTGTTGAGTCCGTTGACGAAGACACTAACAGGGATCTAGAAGAAGAAGAACAGTTGAGCGAAGAGCAGGTTCAACAGTTAGAGGAGGTGAAAAAGTTGTTCTTGGTAGCCAGTCCTGGGAATTTTGGAAAGACGGATCTTATTGAACACCGTATAGATTTTAAGGAGGAGTTTCAGGGAGCGGAACCTGTTCGGAAGAATCCGTACCCCTGGAGTCCAGAAATACAGAAGAAAATCCATAATTCCGTCGACAAAATGCTCCAAGACAACATCATCGAACCTTCTGAATCTGACTGGGCTCTACCTGTAGTACCAGTAAAGAAACGTGATAGCGAAGAAGTAAGGTTGTGCCTTGATGCTAGAAAGCTCAACGAGCGCACAAAAAGGGATGCGTACCCTCTCCCCCACCAAAATCGCATTTTAAGCCATTTAGGACCATTTAAGTATCTGTCCACTATAGATCTATCCCAAGCCTTTTTACAGGTGCCCTTGGGGCAAGAATCTCGTAAATTTACGGCATTCTCAGTACCAGGGAAGGGTCTATATCAGTTCACACGTTTACCGTTTGGACTGGTAAACAGCCCAGCCACCTTAAGCAAACTTATGGACCGTGTTTTAGGGTATGGTGCCCTGGAACCCTTCATTTTTGTATATCTGGATGATATTGTAGTGGCCAGTCATACGTTTGCGGATCATATCCAAAAACTGCGAGAACTTGCGAGACGTCTCAAGGAGGCAAATCTCTACATAAACCTTGAGAAGTCTAACTTTTGCTGCCAAGAACTGCCCTATTTGGGCTACATTTTATCCCGAGCAGGTCTTAGACCTAACCCAGATCGAGTCCAAGCGATATTGGGTTTTGAGGTCCCAAACTCGGTGCGTTCATTAAGGCGATTCCTCGGTATGGTCAACTACTACCGTAGGTTCATCGATAAATTTAGTGAACTCACTGCACCTCTCACCGATTTGCTTAAAAACAAGCCGAAGAGAGTGCAGTGGAACAACGCAGCAAATGAAGCTTTTAAGGCCATTAAAGAGAGGCTGATATCAGCGCCTGTGATGGCCAACCCAGACTTTAGTCTGCCTTTTTGTGTCCAAACAGACGCAAGTGACACGGCAATCGCTGGAGTTCTTACGCAGGTCCAGAATGGGGAGGAAAGGGTGATTGCGTACCATTCCGAAAAGTTAAAGGGCGCAGAACTGAACTATCATGCAGCGGAAAAGGAGGGACTAGCCGCCTTACGCTGCATTGATAAATTCAGATGCTACATTGAGGGCACACACTTTATTCTGATAACCGATTCCTCAGCTTTGACCTTTATAATGAAAGCCAAATGGAGGTCATCTTCACGTCTGAGCAGGTGGAGTATTACGCTACAGCAATACGACATGGAAGTGAAACACAGGAAAGGGAAGGACAACATTGTACCGGATGCCCTTTCTCGATCAATCGAAGCTCTAGAAGTAGAGGATGAGGACGAGTGGTACAAAAATTTGTACAATGCTGTCGTAGAAAATCCCGAAAATTATATGGATTTCCGAATAGACGGTGGCAAATTGTACAAACTTGTGTCAGCCCGATCAGATGTCCTGGATTACAGCTTCCAGTGGAAGGAATGCGTTCCAGAATCATCTCGTCCACAAATCATGAAGCAGGAGCACGATGATAACTTGCACATCGGCTTCGAAAAATGTGTGGAAAAACTCAAAAGGCGGTATTACTGGCCTCGAATGAGTGCCAACCTAAAAAAGTATATAAACAACTGCGTTTCGTGCAAAGAAAACAAACCGTCGACAATTTCTACTGCACCTCAAATGGGCCAACAACGGATCGCAACTAAACCGTTCCAGATCATTTGTATGGACTACATTCAGTCTTTACCCCGGAGCAAGCAGGGAAATGCACACTTATTGGTCATTCTTGACAATTTCTTTAAATATTGCCTGCTTGTCCCGGTGAAGAAGATCTCGTCCGCTAGTCTGTGCAAGATCGTGGAAGAGTTGTGGCTGCGAAAGTTATCGGTGCCCCAATATCTGATTTCCGACAATGCAACAACGTTCTTGTCGAAAGAGTTCCAAGAACTGTTGAAAAAGTACGAGATTCAACACTGGGCGAATGCTCGTCACAGGAGTCAGGCGAATCCTGCGGAACGTTTGAACCGTACAATCAACGCGATGATCAGATCATACGTCCGATCAGATCAACGTCTGTGGGACACTAAAGTGTCGGAGATGGAATACGTGTTGAACAACACAGTTCACTCGTCAACCAAATTCTCTCCACATCGAATCGTGTTCGGAAATGAGATCATGACTCGTGGATCTGATCATCGTTTAGAGAGTAACGAGGAACTCACCGATGAAGATCGCATGGAAAAGATGAGAGTTGTGTCCAAAAAGGTGTGGGAGATGGTTGTAAAAAACCTAAAAAGGACACACGAGAGTACGAAAAGGCAGTACGATTTACGGCACAAGAGGTACTCACCAACATTCGATGTAGGACAGCGAGTGTATAAGAGGTCATTCCGACAATCCTCAGCTGGGCACGACTACAACGCCAAGCTCGGCCCAATCTACACTCCCTGCATCATTGTTGCCAAAAAGGGTACCAGCTCATACGAAGTCTCCGATATGAATGGCAAATCTCTCGGCGTCTTTTCGTCGGCAGATTTAAAGGCGTAGTCAACAATTTCTCCATGGTACGTCTTGTTCCTGAGAATCGAGTGGTCGGATCGGTTGACGACAGGTTTTCCGTAAAATCCTCATCAGGAAGTCACGTCAGATACCATTCGCATAAGCTCTATTCGGGGATGGAACATACGGACACATTCAAATGTGTGCAGCTGCAGATGCATTCATTCATCAATGCCCATCGTTAACGAACGAGGCATCGCATCCATTCAAAAATCCTAGGAAACCGTAGAATATTTTAATAATTTTGTGAAGTAAAATTTTATGTGTTATTTTCTCTTTTTGTTTTTAATTTGTTTGTTTTAAACCGTGTTGGAAAGTGTTGGAAACTATAGAATTAAATATGTATTCAAATGCAAAGTACGTTTTATCATTTAGCTAGCTTCCTTGTAAATGGACCAGTCTAAGGTTGCTATGTTAGTGGTAGATGAGAGAGAGCATGGAAAATAGTATATCCATAGAGCATGGGCTAGGCAAGATCGAGCCACATGAACTCTTACCACAATAATTGTAGGAAACACATCAATAGACAAACAAATTTAGGATAACCAATTAATCGCTCACAATAGTTTAACGGTGCACAGTACAATTAAAGGTACTTACCTGGAATCATGCCTCATGGCAAGCACCACAATGAGCTTCTAGTCAGGAATAAACCTTAAAAACTAGGCCTTTTTATGAGAATTGAACCATCAAAATGATCATTTGGCCAAACTTTCGTCGACGAAATGTCATTAAAATGATAAAAAAGCTTTAAAATGCCTGTTTTCACAAATTTATCCTAACTGGAACCACATTGGATACTTACCACGTCCTAACAATAGCCACATATGCAGTCCATAAGTATAGCTCGATCTTCCCGAACAGCACACAGTTGATCATGATAACGATAACGCACGTATATGATAGTAGTTCGGCCGATCGACAGTGAACTCCGACACTGAGAAATATTGCAAAGTACTAAACGAAATGTTTCGTACCATAGTAGAGGGTATCTCTGCAACGTTGTTTTTGTAAATAATAATTCCGGAATTTAGTTTGATTATTTTGCATGTAGTTTCAATAGTAGATTGTGTAGTATTTTTAAAGTTGTATAAGCAACATTTTTATTTGGTGATAGGTTTTTTTAATTCGTTGTAAATATTTTTAAATTGTTTCTCATCAATGTTGGTCAATAAAATTTAGTATATTGGGTACGTTGGAGACCGGAGTCTTAGAACGTTGATGGTCAGTAGAAGGTTGAACCTTTAAATTGCGTGGAGTTGGCTAAGCCAACGATGATGCCTTATGACCCCGTCCCATGTATATGCTAAAATAAAATGCTCTTTTACCCGGGTGGATTTTTGAAATTGAAGGAGTGGAGCAGTGTGTCAAGATTTTGTCTATTTCATTGTAAAAAAATAAGTGTCTGTCAACGAAGTTTGTGAATTTCAGGTTCAGAGGTACGTGTTAAGTTGTCAGAGTGTTGAGTGTGTAAATGAAAAAAATATTAGCTCCACTAATATTTTTTTACCCGAGCGGGGGGAGAGTGTAACCAGTGTCAGTGTGATGTCTAGTGTTGATGAGATTTGTCGCGTTTAGTTTCGTAAATGTGTTGTAAAAAAAAGAAAACGTTTGTAGATAGGTTTAAGTAAAATGTCCCAAAAAAATCCCACGAACACAGCCAACACAGCTCCACCCTATATCAGGACGACGGCAGTTCCGCTAGTTACCACCAGAGCGGCGCTAAACTACACGAATGGGCGGCCATGGGGGTGGCGAAATGGGTGGCCATGATGAGGCGGATCGATGACGTAGATGGACATGGGTCAACGGCCAAAGGTTCGGGGTCAATGTTCACCAGCAAGACATAGCATAAGCCTGGTGATCGTTGAAGACAGCAGTAGTGCTTTACAAAAAGTTATAAAGTTATAAGAGAAAGTTTGAAGAAGTTTTAGAGACTAGATGTTTTGAAGAGGAGAAAGAAAGTGAAGTGATACTGGACATCCAGGACCTCGCGGTTTTTTTATTTGAAATCGCCATCGCGGTTTTTATTCAGAATCGCCACTGAAGAACCTACTCGCCAGTAGTGTGTCCCTAAAGCCCTGAACCGAGTTCGACCTTCAAGTGCGCCACAAAAACCAGGTTTCCCAGTGAATCTACGGATCACTGAAGCCTCGAGTCCGTCACCACACTCGAGGGGCACACGGGACAGGCAGGAGGTCCACGAGAGGCTGCAGCCGAAGAAGAAGAGAGAAGGAAGCATTGTCGCCCCTGGCCAGAAGAGAAGGAGAAGTCTAAGCGGTCGGTGAAGGAGCAACGGAGGAGGAGCAGCGGAGAAGGTGCTGCAGTGAAAGGGGCCCCGAAGAAGTGAAGGAATTGTAAGGTAGGAGTAGGATAAGAAAGTGGGAGGCGTCGTCCGGTGTTGAGGACGGACGCAAGTAAAGAGAAGGAAAAATTAGGAGAGAGTGGGAAGTAGAAGAAGTAGGACGTCAAGGAAGTGGAAATAAAAGTGTACACGAGACCACGAAATAGAGGGAGTTTTACTTGAGCCATCTATAAGTGTTTTCTTTCGCGGAGTGTCACGAGCGTAGCGCCGACCCTGAGGCTTGGAGACGGGGGTCTCATCTAGGCTGGGAGTAACACGGCCTGCAAGTTACAATTCATAAAAAATTTGTTCTTTGTCTCAATCTCTCCCTATCTCGATGGTCCCTTCGATATCGAGATGTGGAGAGGCGACTGTAGCTACATAAATACCTAAATAAATTTGGAAAAGAATTCAGAACCGAGAACTTTTGCTGGGAAATTCCGCTAACCTCAGCGGCGAGCGTCCAGAACAACTCTCGAAAAATCATCATTGATAAGGAAACAAATTCGGAGTATGCTTGAGACTCTTGTTTGAAAACTATACATCTATTTCTAATCTAAATCTAAAACTAATTATTTCGCTTATAGAGGGTTTGCATTTCCGCACATACACAAATTTTACGTTACATCGTAGTCTAGTCTTATTATGCGCCTGCCTACTGCGATATCTGGTCTTCGCCGTCTCCTTCTTGGCCTGTCTTGTAATTGATCATAGAAACCACGGCCGAGGTGTTGGACGCAGAAGTGAAGCTAGAGTTAGCGTGGGCGGGAGCGGTGCTGTTGCTAGCAGGGGCGGACTGGTGTTGCCGTTGTCGTTCAGGAAGTTGAGTACTGGGTCAGGCGGAGGACGGCAATCAACGTGACGACGTATTCCTTGACATCTTCCTTGCGGAGGGTTTTCACCTGCTTGGACACGGTGCGGTAGACGCGGCGGGCAACTTTGTTGGAGAGGCGTCTGAACGGTGTGCAGGGTGGATCTTCCTTAAACCGAGATGAGAGCGTTATCTCATCGTCGCCTTCGCACTTCGGGCAGTAGTAGTCCAGAAGACGCTCGGCCAGCTGAAGCGGTGATGTCCACGCCGCTCACGGCGATCCTCTGTACTGGGAGGCCAGTACTTCGTTGGCTTTCTTCTAGGAGAGCTCTTTTCAGGGAGGCTGCCTTCTGCTGGAAGGCCTGTTGCAGTTCGTACACCTTCTCGGCATAGGGTTTTGACCATGCCGAGACCTTAGACTTTGCCTGGTTGTGGATCTCCTGCGGTTGTTCCTTGATGATCGGTACGCTCACCTCGAGGCGGTCGATGCCCTTGACCAGCTGGAGCAGGCCGTCGAACTTATGCACCCAGCGGGGCGGAGATACTGGCACGGTTTCCGAAGGGGATTGAAGTCTTTCACGCGAAATAAAGTGAAACCGAAACAAAATAAACACTAAAATTTGACATTCGAGTTTTAGGGGTGCCCATCGATTTTTGGTCGATTCGAATGAATTATTTCAGATTTTATCCGATTTATTCTGATTTTATCGATTTCTTAGGGATTATTATCCATTTTATTTATTTCGTTGGAAATTTGACTCATATGAACATTTTTTGCATTTCGGCTCACTTTTGGCCTAAAATGGAGATAACCTGCCAGTGTCGTGCCCCTAGGTTCGAATCCCACCGGTCGAGGATCTTTTCGGGTTGGAAATTTTCTCGACTTCCCAGGGCATAAAGTATCATCGTACCTGCCACACGATATACGCATGCAAAAATGGTCATTGGCATAGTAAGCTCTCAGTTTAATAACTGTGGAAGTGCTCACAAGGAACACTAAGCTGAGAAGCAGGCTCTGTCCCAGTGGGACGTAATGCCAGAAAGAAAGAAGCTTTGCATATACGCTCCCAATTGCGAAACGCAACATACTGTTAGCCAATCTATACTTTGGTAGCGCAACTAGTCAGATGATGAGAGATTTGATTTTTCACGCATCCATCACATGCCGCTGTGGGGAAAAATGTTTTATTTTCCTGATTAAAGACGGTTAACAGTGAAATAGTTAGGCGGAAAAGGTAGGAATATCCATTCTCTATGTTCTACATACGTTTGTTTTTTGTATTATTGTACTACTTCTTAAAAAATTGAGATCCGGCTGGTAGGAGCACTAGTTTGAGGTTGGAAAACCAGGATATGTGAGGTTAGTTTCATTGGAACTTTCGCCTGAGCGATTTTTGCGCTTGAACAAAACACGTTTCCGGGACATTCCCCCGCTGCCCTAAAAATATCATTGGGTAGATAAATGAATTCTCTACCATTGTATCTCATTCAATTTCGTGCATAACTTCACTTGAGCGGTTGAAAATAAATATTTTGTTCCGGAATGTTTTGAAACCATGTATGGGTTTGACATTGCTTCTCGCTCAACCATCATCATGACGACAGCAGCAACACCCCACCAGGACGAATTGTCGTCTTGGGAGCCCATTGCAAGGCTAGCATACCAACAAAGGATTTTTGTGCTACGCAGCGACTGCAGCGGCACTTGTTTACTATCGTGAGGAAGAAACGTCAAATTCCATGCCTGATGCGAAGACACCGACACAGATAAAGCAAAGATTTCGATGTGTATAGGATGATTTTTCATTCATTAAAGTTCATTAAATGAGATTTTTGGAATAACTTCGGATTTTGTCGATTATTATCATTTTACTGTGAAAATCAGTCAGCAGAAAACACAAAATCATTAAAAACTTTCAAAAACCTTGAAAATGGATAAAATGTGCAAAATCCGATAAAATGGATTTAATCTGGAGATAACATGAAAACTCAAATGAAATGGGGTCGTATCGCACGAAAATTAAAACGAAATTGATTAGTGTCGTTCCCCTAGGAATGGATCATTAAAATAACCAAAACGGCCGCTATGGAAAGCATATATAGCGCCACCGTAGCTTTGTGTGTTTGACAGAACAGCAGTGCTGCCATAATATTAAATCCAATGAACAATGAAAAGTAAGGTTTGTCCACAGACAAACAGACGTCACACTCTCATCATTGTCCATCGACCACCTTTTTAACGGTCGAATCAAAAATATGGTAGGTGGCCAATCCGCCACCCGCAGCGCTCGTATCGTTTTTGTTCGCGTTTGACGTTTGCACACTACCGCCATCTGTTGGCCCGTCGGCCAAATACAATAATTTTAGCATTGGGCGCACATGTCCTCGTGACTATGATTTTGATCGACATTTGTTCTAAGTGTTACGTCTGTTTGTCTGTGGTTTGTCATTATTGATATAAGGCCTGATCACAGACAAACAGACGTAACACTTAGAACAAATCTAAATCAAAATCATAGTCACGAAGACATGTGTGCCCAATGCTATAATCGGTGTGTTTGGCCGACGGGCCAACATATGGCGGTAGTGTGTAAACGTCAAACACGAACAAAAACGATACGAGCGCTGCGGGTGGCGAATCGGCCACCTACCATATTTTTGAATCGACCGTTAAAAAGGTGGTCGATGGACAACGATGAGAGTGTGACGTCTGTTTGTCTGTGGCCTGATCTTTGGACCGGAAAACTGATTAGGTTGAGACTACATCTTTGATAAGTAAGTACCGTATTGTGGGCTGTCCTCGATAAACTTGGCCTGTGCTTCAATGAGCAGTTCCCACAAGGAATACCATTAGTGCAGCAGTTTCTTGTAGCA
>NW_018736168.1:0-32606 GCF_002204515.2 Aedes aegypti | reverse complement strand
GAAAAACTAATCAATATTTATTTTTAAGTATACAAACATGTGAATGCATGTCAAACATTTCCAATTCTGGTTCAGAAGCAATATAGCCAACTGAGGACCTGCATTGATTAGTGCGAGTGATGACTTGCACAAACTCAATTAAATAATTTGAGATAGTAAACTGTATCGGATTTTCCATTTTTCACTTTTAATCAACGATCCAATTTTGTTGAATCTGTAAATAATTTTTGGTACGATTAAAGCACAAAATCTGAATGGGCGTTCCTCACATTAATATGTACACTGCTCTATTCATTTTGACGAGATCATGGCAAAATATTTGAAATGAACCACTTTTACGGACACTAGGTCACTTCCTGGAACCATCTAAAGATATTTTAATGTCTGATGTATACCTAAGTTTTTTATCAGGTGATTTCATCTGCACTAAATGCATTGGCTGGAAATCATTAGATAAGTTAGAGCATTCTTAAAATACCCAAACATCACCTCTGCAAAAATATCTTCATTGGAGGCCCGTTTATATGTTTTATTAGATACAGGTCATGTGAATTTATTCAGCACTCATTAAACGTAAACTTCGACCGCAACTATGAAAAATGAACATAAATTAAATAGAAGATGCATTCAAACAGGCCAATTCTCAGCTTTCACCGTTGTAAAAATTGTATCTTACATATTCTGTCAGGATAGCGGTCAAACGGTGCTGCTTGGGCACGTCAGAAGTTAATCGTCAATATTAGCCTCCTTTTCCCGATCAGCCTAGATAGCCGCGTATTGCCGTAGCGATTGTTTTAATTGTAAGGGGGAGGGGCAAATTCTTGTTTTACAGCAGTAATGTCGATCTCACGAAAATTAACCATTCCTTGTCTAATCCAGTAAAATTCTTTCAAATATTCTTTTAAAAAACTCACGAACAAATCCTTTGTGATTCATCCGCGAACTTTTGAGATATACATGTACGTTTAAGAGATTACTTCCCGATTTCCCTCAGGAATTTCTCAATCAATGATTTTCGGTCCTTTAACAGTGTTTTCTCTGCCTCACCAACTGAGTTCCTCCTGAGATTCCCATGGAAATAATCCCCTGGTTTATTAATTCTTATTCAGCAGATTTTTTCCTGAAGTTTCTTTAGGATTTTTGATCTTAAATGAAAATTCCTCGAAGAATGTTTATTAAATTGCTTTAAAAACCTCTTGAAGAAATCCGCAAAAGAATGCTTCAGAAATTATTTTAAACATTTCTTTGGTAAAGTACTCTACGTACTTATTATTCCCAATTGTTAGTTTAAAACGTTATCCAATTGTTCATTAATTATTTCATAAGCATTTTCTGGAATGACTGGAGAATTTTGCAAAAGTAGAACGAGAAATTCTAGGAGTCTCACTAAAATTGTTTTCAAGATCACCAAACAAGGCTTCTTTTCACAAATACTTCAAAGAGTTCATCAACAGTTTTTTCCAACTTTGAGGTTGTTCTTCAAAACAACGAATGTGAAAGTTAAGAATCAGAGGCCGATTCTTTAACTTCAGCATAATCAACGTGCATAGCCACACTCCGGAAGCACTGATGATTGACATGGACGCATTTTACGCGCAGCTCGAACGCGAGTACGAACGCTGCCCAAGCCACGACGTCAAGATCATCATAGGAGATTTGAACGCTCAGGTTGGCCAGGAGGATGAGTTCAGACCGACGATTGGAAAGTTCAGCGCCTACCGGCTGACGAACGAGAACGGCCTACGACTGATAGATTTTGCCGCCTCCAAGAATATGGCCATTCGCAGCATCTATTTCCAGCACAGCCTCCCGTATCGGTACACCTGGAGATTCACCTCAGCAGACAGAATCTCAAATCGACCACGTTTTGATCGATGGACGGCACTTCTTCGACATAACCGACGTCAGAACCTATCGTGGGCGCACCTGGTGATGGTGAAACTGCGCCCAAAACTATCCGTCATCAATGATGTACGGTACGACGCCCGCACGTACAATCTCGAAGCGGCTGAAACAACCGGATGTCGCCAATGCGTACGCGCAGCATCTTGGAGGCAGCGTTGCCGGATGTAGGCGAGCTCGATAGGCCCCTCTTGAGGACTGCTGGAGGACAGTCAAAGCAGCCATTAACGACGCTGCAGAAAGCATTGTCGGATATGTGGAACGGAGCTCAAGAAACGATTGGTTCGACGAGGAGTGCCAGGAGGTTTTAGAGGAGAAGAATGCAGCGCGGGCTGCAATGCTGCAGCATGGTACGAGGCAAAACGTGGAACGATACAGACTGAAGCGGAAACAGCAAACCCGCCTATTCCGGGACAAAAAAGCGCCGCCTGGAAGAGGGGAATGCCAAGAGAAGGAGTTGCTGTACCGTTCTCAAGAAACGCGGAAGTTCTATCAGAAGCTCAAACACATCCCGCAAAGGCTTCGTTCCGCGAGCTGAGATGTGCCGGGATAAGGATGGGAGCATCTTGACGGACGGACGCGGAGGTGATCGAAAGGTGGAAGCAGCACTACGATGAACACCTGAATGGCGCAGAGAACACAGGCACAGAAGGGCAGGACAAGGAAGTTAAGGATGCCATTCAACAGCTCAAGAACAACAAGGGCCGCTGACAAGGATGGTATCGGAGCTGAACTCATCAAGATGGGCCGGGACAGGGTTGGCTGCTTGTCTGCATCGGCTGATAGTCAGAATCTGGGAAACGGAACAACTACCGGAGGAGTGGAAGCAAGGCGTTATATGCCCTATCTACAAAAAGGGCGACAAACTCGAGTGTGAAAATTATCGTGCAATCGCCATCCTAAACGCCGCCTACAAAGTGCTATCCCAGATTCTCTTCCGTCGTCTATCACCTATAGCAAACGAGTTCGTGGGAAGTTATCAAGCAGGGGTTCATCGAGACGGCCGCTCGACAACGGACCATATCTTTTCCGTGCTGCAATTCCCTCCAGAAATGCTGTGAGTACCCAGGTCCCTACGCACCATTTGTTCATCGATTTCAAGGCGGCATACGATAGTATCAACCACGTAGAGCTATGAAAATCAATGGACGAGAACAGCTTTCCCGGGAAGCTCACAAGATTGATCAGAGCAACGATGGAAGGTGTGCAAAACTGCGTGAAGATCTCGGGCGAACACTCCAGTTCTGTTCGAGTCTCGGCGGGGACTTACGACAGGGCGATGACTTTCGTTGCCTGTTGTCAATTATTGCGCATGAAGGTGTATGCGGAGAGCCGGAGCTAACAGTCGAGGCCACGATTTCACGGAGGATCGACAATTTGTTTGTTCGCGGACGACATGGATATATTGGGAGAAAATCTTGAAACGTGTGGCCAGATTTGTTCACCCGCCTAAACCGCGAAGCAACAAGAGTCGGGGCTAATGGTTGAATGGCGTCCGAAAACAAATACATGCTGTGTGGGCAGGAACTGAGCGTGACCAGACCCGCGCTACGAAGGCGGCATCATCAAGCGGGAGTCGTTGGCTTACTATGGGACTCCAGAAAGAAACGCGGTTCAAGAAAGATTCACCCCGCACCAAATGTACGATTGTACGAAAACGCTTCATAAGAACCGGATTATCCTCTTAACGGGCGATGGAGGCGTGGGACTATGCTCGAGGAAGACTTGCAAGCTCTTGGGATTTTTCGAACAGGCGAAGTGCTTAAGGCACGATCTTCGGCGGGCTGCAGGGAGAACGCGCGTGTGGCGGCGAAGTGATGAACCACGGAGCTCGCCAACTCTACGCGAACCCAGTGACGTGAGGAGCTAAGAATGGAAGGATACGCTGGGCCAGGGCATGTGCAAGGAATTGCATCGGACAACAACCCTGATAAAGTGGGTGTTCGGCTACGAATCCGGTCGAAACTAGAAGGCGTGGGGCGCAGCGAGTCTAGGTGGCATTGACCAGGTGTACCAGGGACCTGGAGAGAGGAGGGTCACATCGAGGATGAGAGGAAGCGGCCATGTTTCGAATCGAGTGAATTGAGCCGACATTATTGTTGGGCGGAGCTTTATCACAGATGAATTTGATGGTAAAAAGCCAGATAAGTAAGTTAAGTTAGTTCGAAATTGGCAATGTTCAGAGAAGGAACATTCAGTTTCATAATAACGTCTACATCTTTTGATGAACATTCGAATGTACTGACGCAGGACTAGCGTGTTGACAATACTTCGGTATCCAACGTTAACTGAGAGACACTGTCAATATTTAGAATAATCTGTTATGCGACCCATAGATGTCAATGGATACTTTGTCCGTCATTGAAAACCCAAGGTTTGATTGAAGCAAAGACTACAAGAACTACGGAAACTAAGGAAAAACGCCACAACAAGGCGGCGTAAGCGCAAGATAAGGGCGAATCAAATACTCGAGAGACCAGGTAATTTTGTAAACTTTTGAATTGTAGACAATAGGCTTTTCAGACTTAGGTTAGAAATTGAGTGAACGTTAGGATTATTCAGTATAACCTTTATACGGATTTGAAATTACACGATACTATCAAGGTTCATACCTCCTTGCTAAATATCTCCCAAGGTCAATGACATCTGTTTCTATCGGTTTACCAATTAGAGCAAGGGGACGCAAAACTATAACAATGCCCCTCTGCATAAAAATGCATCAGAAATATCCACAAAACGGGCTTTACCTTTACCTAGTTTCCTATTCAACCGTAAAGACGTCACAAGATTCACTTTTCCCTTGCATCGAAGCGAAACAACTATGATATCGAGAACATTAGGGACCAGTCGTCAGCGTCTGGTTTGCTCGAGTTGATTCAAACGTAATTAATGGGTGTCCCAGGACGAATGTGATACGATGCCATCCCCTTTTTTGTAGTTCTCAACGGAATATGAGATCTGGACATGCAACCGGACACACAAACGGTCTTCGCATACCGGAACCAATCTTTTGAACGAGTGATTTGAATGATAATTGAGGAAATTTGTAAAATAAACAAAGGTTTCGTTTAACCAAGTAAGGATGACCGAAGAAAGGGTCAGATTTTAATGCTGATTGCATCCCGAAAGCATGAGAAAAACGAAAAATGCAAAGCTTGAACGATTATAAGATTAGACAACTGTCCAAAGATGAAAAAACGGTTGTAGAGCGCCTTAGCGTCATGCCTATTTTTATTCGTCAGTTGTTCCAGGAAAAGAAGCTTCACCAAACAGATGAAAGACGTTTTCGGCCTTCTGAAATTAAGACGCTCAGACATGCATAACGAAGTGCAAACTCGGAAGTAAGCGCATTTCGCTCCTTTTCTTTTCGCGTCGATGCTGACCTTCCCGGCCTTTGCCCATACTTCACATTCAACAATTGTCATTGATGCTTTCTTTCGAACGGTGGTGGTCAAAAAAAGTGCAATATGAGCATTTGAGTGCGTCCCCCGCTGGGTACAATGACCGGAAATGCTGTAACCATATTGTTCCTTCAATTCTAATTGAGTTCAGACTGTTCACACCCGTATGTTCTTGAATTCCTGGAACTTCTGGCATGGAGCGTTACGAGAATTCGTGACGTTCCAACTCAGCTTTGCCTTGTTCCATGCCGCCAGACAAGTGTGACATCGGCATTCAAATTCAGCCAACTGCTTTCCTAGTTCGTTCCTTCTGTGGAATTGGAACCGGCTGATGTTTTGCTTCCGGTCAAAGTGTGACTGGTGACGATATCTCTCTCTCTCCTAGAGTTGCAACGGAACTAACCGTCAAATGATTGCCGTGCCTAACAGTCACGAGAGCCCATATCGGTTCCATTCACTGCAAGGCACGTCCCGCAACGGCGACCTGTTTTTGGATGAATATCAATTGATGCTAATTGAGTTATATTATGACTATCGTGGTTGCATGCTACTTAAGGTCTCCAAGCGAACAATTTGGTCAATGACTTTGAGTCGTTAGATTTGCGTCATCTGGTTGGTGCAAAGTAGCAGCTGCTCACTAGGTGTGAGAGATAGTAATTATTTTGACATTGAAAGACATTTATCTACATATTTCAAAAGTTGGCTTAGTAAAGTTCAGATTATTAAAACAAACTACGTCTTTTTCTAGGAATTACACCCTCACTGGGACAGAGCCTGCTTCTCAGCTTAGTGTTCTTATGAGCACTTCCACAGTTATTATTAATGCATCTGATACATTGACCCAAAAGAATGAAAGCAATTGTGATCGCATATCGTTGGTGTCAACCTTAAACTTTAACGTTCACATCAGAGGAACGCAGCTGGAATATCGCGACTTTCAGCGCCCGGCGTCCTTGAAAACAGCACTTCAAGAATAATTTCGATGTGTATGCCAGCACAACAATCAGCTTCGGTGCTAACCTATACACAATCAAGAACTTCATACCCCAAAATCACACCACTAGGAGGTCAAGACCGAATCGGATAGTTCTCGGTAGTTATTTCACTCCCCTGCTTGGCGGTCGCAGCTGGCATTCGAATTCATACGCGAATTGTAACAGTCACCTATATCCGCCAAGGCATAGGTTCCCAAACTTTTATAGTGCACGACTCACCTTACCAGTCAACGTCTGCTTCGCAACTTATCATAAAAAAAATTGTAAAAAATAGTCTTGTATTAAAACATTCGAAATAATTCGTTTTTAATTAGGATGGAATTCGATTCCAAAGTGTTGTAAATATGCATCAAATTATGTACCTAGAGCTAATGCTGTTTGCAACCAAAAGTAAACAGTCTGGAATACTGAATTAAGATTAATTGAATTTTGTGCTCTTGAAAATTTTATGTTTGACTTCGAGCCATACACTTAATACGATCGAAATCTAAACTTACCATTTCTTTCTTGGTCACATTTGGAGAAAATAATTTGGCAGATGCTTCAGCTGTAGTCCACATTATATAAAGAGTTTATAACGACCCACCAGGGGATTGCGCCCTACAAGTTTGGGAAACTAAGCGCCAAGGTGTGCGCTGCTATTAAATTCCAGAGTAGTTCAGTTGGGTGAAGGACTATTACGACTCTGAGCCAAGAACAGCAGGTATCGCCGCGCAGTTCTGCACTTTCTCTATATGCTTTATAATGATTGCAAACAGTGTGGATTGAAGAATAATGACTGTTGCAACTAACTCTGCAGGGCACTAACGATCGGGTCGTTTATGTGAGAATAAGTTGTAACCGAATATGGTACTGGGAGGTTTATTTACATGATTTATGAACTTTCGTCCATTGTATTAACTTTTTTTCGTTTTTCTCTCTCTGTTCCAGGTAAGGGCGACATTTCCGACAGCTCCAGTTCGGTATTCATTAGCGAAGGTAACTTTGTGATTCACAGTTTATTGTCACAATAATTTCATGCCCTATAATTTGGTTTAGGAAATAACATTCTTTATTTAATTATCCAAAAACACTTAAAAAAAAACTTATGCTAAACCAAGGGAAAATTTTAAAAGTCTTGGTGAACTAGGATATGTTTTTAAACTCACGAGCTCTTTGGAGTATGGGTATTCAGATTCATGAAGATTATCAGTGATCTTCATGTGCTTTGTCATCACAATTCATACTCACGCAAGGTCAAACAACTATGATCTACTATTTTTTTTCTATCTGTTTTAACGAGATTTTTAGCCCTGGGCTAGTTCATCTCGGGACCAACGGCTTTACTTCCCTTCCGAAGGAAGTCGTCACTGAAATTTTTAGTGACTATCTCGGGGATGGGATTCGATCCCAGGTCCTCGTCTCACGCCGAGGCGAGTGTTCTAACCACTACACCAGGTCCGTCCCCATGATCTACTATATTTTGAGCTCAATGTCTATCTAAGGTTATCCAATTACTCATTTGAACATAGGCCTTAAGATCTACACGCGTATCCACCAGTGTTGTGAAAAACTCAATTTCTCATAACTCACGCTTGAGATTTTTCATGCGTGTGTTGTCAATCACGCAACTCAGCAGTCAAAAAATCATGGATGAGTTGGCTCACCTTTTTGACTCATTGTCTCGTATTTCCACAGTTTACTCACACACGGCAATTATTTCTTGTTAGTCTGGTAAAATTATAGTAATCCTTTCTAACGTAAACAATAACATTCGGGTTTCACGAGTTTTTGACGGGTTTTGAAACTGCGGTTCGAGTTGATTGAGTGATTTTACATCAAAATCTCAAGCGTGAGATTTGCAAAGCTGATCTCTAATGAGTTTGCTCTCACGAGAGAGCGTATTTATTGATATTTGAGTGTGAGTCTATCAACACTGGTAACCACTGATCTTTCTACAGGCTTGATAATACTCCTCAGCATCACCGGAGTTCGCAACATGCTCTAGAGCAATGTGCTGTCTCTGCCGTTTTGTGAGGGAGTGAAAAAATACTAAGCAAAAGGCAAAAAAAAATGAGCGAGAAAAATAAGGCACAAAACACAACAGAGGAAAATTCCACCAAAAAGAGTGTCATCACAGCTCTACGAGGCCTGTTTTGTACGGGCGGGTCACTCAAGAGTTCTTTTGCAGTGAGAGCAAAGGTGATTATAGCAGGAAGAAATAAAGAGTACCAAAAAGATCCTTGCATTACGATGCACTCTCACTCGGATCATTAGTGGATTTGTGTTGTGAATTTTGAGTATTATTTTATTGTGGTTTGGGATGGGCAGAAGACGGAATAAACACGGAAAACTAGGAATTATTCGTAAACACGTTATACTTTAATGCCGTCTCTTTTGAGATTCTACCCCATTTCCCCGAAATCCATTCATTCGGGGATTTGGAATTCGGGTGATTGCATTCGGGTGATGTCATTCGGGTCAGTGGCGCGGGAAGTGGGTAGAACAGGTAGGACATGTACTACGCACAAAAACATCTGGGTAGGACAGTCAAAGGGTTGTCCTACCCACGATTCTACGAAAAAAAAACAAGATCAGCAGAAAGCTTGAAAAATAAATAAAACTACCATCTGTTCAATATACTCCATCAACGTAGTACTTATTCCTTTGTAGGATGGAATGGCCCCCAGAAGAATTATTGAGAATATTCTACAGTGAAAATGGAATTCATGAATTTTTTTTTTTTTTATTATAAATTTAGTTTATTTGACCGTAGCGTAAAAGTAATTACAATATAATTATTTATACACAATCAATTTCAAACTCTAGCGACAATACATCAATTGCATTATTACAATTCATAATAAAGATGATATATTCATGAAACATTTTGAGAATTCGAATTTTCTTCAGTTTTTTATGCCTTGCAGTTGCGGGCGCAAGAGCTCTTCTATCGTCAGTCTGCGCCATCCATTGAGAACAGAATTAATTTTTTGTTGTAGCATCCGCCAAGCTGCGGCGACTCGTACGACATCCACTTAGCTTGTGTTCTATCGTCTCACGTGCACCACCGCAATGCAGACAGTTTTCGCTGTCGGCTCTGTTCATACGAAACATCAAAGAACGGTGCTCAAGTTTTGCGTTCACCACCAGGTAGAGAGAGCTTCGTTGATACGATGAAAGTTGTCTCAGCGAAAATGTTCTGCCAAATTTGAGGCCAATTTGCTGCCGGATATTTTTGCGAAATTTCGGTGGGTCTGTTCGCTCAAGGTACGTACTGTAGATGCTTCCAGCGCAGGGGGAATCTTGTAATACAGGCGGGAGTGATGGGAATTCGGTCAGGATAATTTTGAGACACGGGCAGTCTGCAGGTGGTTGAGGATTGGTTTGGGTAAAGAAGGATTTGTAGAACGGGAGGGAGTCGATTTCTTGCAAATGCCGGTTCAAAATCAGGGCTTTGAATTTCAATGCAGGCAAGTGAAAGTTCATTCCGCCTTCTTTCTTGATACGTGCTAGCTGCTGTATTGGAACTCTTGCTGTTATGCCTCGCCACAGAAACGTTCCGATCGTTGCAGTCAGTTTTGCCGTTTGAGCAGCTGATGCTGAGAGTACGGAAGCGAGATACCACAGTTTGGATGTGATGAACGTGTTGAGGCAACGTTACTTTTTGGTGCAAAGTGAGTGTGCGCTGAGCATGGAGGTACACTAAACGAGGCGAATTTACCAACAAGCTCATCCCAATTTAGTTTGCTCATAAGACGTACGGAATTCGCAAACGTGATTCCTAATATCGCACAGTGTTTTCGTTCCGTAGCCACGGTACGGTGAGCGGCATGTCATCAGTGTACCCCACGATATTGACGAGGATTTTCTAAACTCAGCCTCG
The DNA here is from genome assembly GCF_002204515.2 of Aedes aegypti. Classification (NCBI taxonomy): domain Eukaryota; kingdom Metazoa; phylum Arthropoda; class Insecta; order Diptera; family Culicidae; genus Aedes; species Aedes aegypti. The sequence continues at coordinate 22,443 of NW_018736168.1, read as the reverse complement.
CACCAGAGACACGCTCGAAGCAACGAAAAGTCTCTCGCATCCGTTCGAGTCTTGGCTCTGTAGGTTGAGATCACCGACACGTCATCAGCATATGCCACCACTAGATCAGGTCCTCCTATCTGTTCGAGTCGTTTGATTAGAGGATGGAGATAAAGCACGGAACAGATGCATCGAGAGAGGGTCCCCTTGCCGAACCGATCTCTCGATAGGGGAAAGCTTCAGACAGTCGCCATTAACCAACAGGCGCGATGTAGACAACTCTCCAATTTTGTTGAGCAGTCTCACGAGATCCGAGTGGAAACCGAGTGAGCGCATGTTCCGCGAGAGGAACTCACGATCCACCAGATCAAAAGCATGTCGCAGATCGAATGAAGCAAGTAGACCACGTTGTTTTCGTTTTTTCAACTGCGCAATTCGGTCTTTTAAGCAAGAGTTGCTTGAAATATATTGCGACCGAAATTGGAGCACTTTTGACCGTCACTTATCACTGATGAGCACGCATTACATTTTCCAGTCTCTGCTTCAAGATACGTGAAAATATTTTATAATCACAGTTGAGCAGTGAAATTGGCCGGTATGCGTGAGCAGTTTGGTCGTTCCCCTTCTTCTTTACGAGCACTATCACACCATTGACACAATCTGCCGGAAAATTTCCGGCAAGCGCATCATTCATCACCAAAGTGATCTCCCTCCAGATTATATCGAACGTTTTCAGATAGAACTCACGAGGAAGAGAGTCCCCGCCGGGGGATTTATTTGGGCTGCTGGACTTTATGGCGGAGAACACGTCCGCCGGGGTGATTTCGCTCATGCAGTGTTCGTTAGAGGGATCATTTTTCAGGAATTACCCTCTCGCCATTCGAATGTGTCTGCTACTTGTCGATCTGTTTGACCAGCAGGCGTAAAGCGAACGGTAAAACACAAACATGTGGTCTTTCGATCGCTTCAGGAGTGTTAATCAGATGGTCGTTGTCGTCGCGCAGCTGGGTGATCGTTGTTCTTTTTTCCGCCGCCTATCGCCTAGCTGGAACGACGAGATTGGTTCTCCGGCAACGTATGATTCGTTTACTCGCATAAACGTTGGGTAAAGTTACGCTGATGTGTCAACATTTGCGCCTTCACACGATGATTGTCGACAGCATGGGCAGGGTTTTGAAAATATCCATCGTACGCTTGCCGTAACTGCGTGTAGAGTCGCTGGTATTCACGCTGAAAATCATTGAAAGCGGCTTTCGATTTCCACCGAAAGAAGGAAGTTGTTTTTGGTTTGGCATACGACAGCCACCATTGCATCCATGAGTTGTAATTTCTTCTCTGGCGGGTCCAATACTGCCAGCGGCAATGGAACTCTTGGATGTTTTCCGTTGTCAACAAATGGGTCGGAGAGACCAAAAGCCGCGACCCGGTTCTCGCCAAGGTAGGGCAGACATATACGTGCTGTGATGGCCTTGTGGTCAGAGAACGAGCAAACATGAACATCAATTGTTCACAGGTGGCTACGCAGACTTTGGCTAACGTACACACGATCTAGGCGAGAAGAGGAGTTGTGCGTCATATACGTATAACCAGGCATGTTCGGGCATAGTTTTTCCCACACATCGACCAGCTGAAGTTGCTGTATGGTGGCAAGGAGAGCGGGACTGTGATTGTGGCCCGTCGCATCACCGCTGCCGCAACACACAGTTGAAATCACCAGCTAATAATGTGTTATCCGTATTGTGACGAAGGTAGAAAGCGAGCGTGTTGCTGTAAAAACGCTCTCTCTCGGCACGCAGGGCCGTACCAGATGGAGCGTATACGTTTGCATAGTGTTGTGTTTTGGATTCTCAGGGCAATTATTCGGCCATCTATACTCTTTTCGACGTTAGAGAACTGTATGTAGTCTTTCATAGCTATTGCCGTACCTCTCCTATTGGTGGTCCACATTGCACACAACGTTAAAGCCGGGTATCTGAAGCTGCTCGTTCTCTACCTCCTGCAGAAACGCTATATCGATCTCCGACGAACGAAGGAAAGACAGAGTGCATTAATTTGGTCGGATTCGTGATAGTATTTATGTTGATAGAGGCAATGTTTATAGCTGTTGAAGGCCATTGGATTAATCGTCCAACTCCGCATTCACATCGTCATCGTGGTTGTGTTCGAAGCTTCTTGCCGGGCGGGCGGCCACATCGGCGTTTGCTGCTTGTTGATGCTGAAGAGATATCGGTTTCATTCCCATCGCTTGCTTGTCGAGTTGTTCATTACGGCTTGCTGTTTGCAACGCTTTGCGGCGCTGGCCGGTGGGGCCATGAGGCTTGCCACTTTTTTCGGCTACATTCGTTTTCGTCAACGGTGAGGAACTCGTCGTTTGATCGCTAGTGATCGGCATAGTTTTGCTTAGGAGCAGCAAACTGCAGATTCGGCAGCAGTCATCTTCGTCGGTTGATTTTGGCTTTGTTGCTTGGTCTCTTTGGACTTCGATCGGAACAGCTTCGAAAACGGTGTCTTCTGCTTGTAGCAGTGGGCTTTGCGGTACTGGGATTTGTCACAGTTTGCTTTGCGACATTAGCATAAGTCTTCTGTACCAGAAGTTTCTTATTTTGGACACAGGAGATCCCGTTGTGTACAAATTCGCTGCAATATTTGCACGTTTGTAGCTGCCCAAAAAATACCACGTTCGTGACTTGGCCATCGATTGTGACGTAGCTCTCTATGTTGCGCTTTAGCAACATTCGGGCAACACGAGTACCAGTTGGGAGACCAGCGAAGCGAAATTTGCTGTCCCATACTTGGTCGGTCACAGAGAGAACTTCTCCGTAGGCGCTGAGAAACTCAGCGATTCGCTCGTTCGATACATCCTCGGATAGGTCGGTTAGCTTTACCTCTACCGTCCCGTCCTCGAGCGTAATCCGAAGCTTGTAGATTTTCCATCCACCTCCGTTTCGTGCTTGTTATCGTGGTCTGCAACGATTTTTTGCGCCAGCTCCAGGTCGACGACCTTCACAAAGGCGCATCCAAGTGCCCTACTTGGCTGTAGACGAAACCACTTGTTCGTATTGTAGGCCCAATGTGGAACCGACGAAATCATGAAGCTCTTCGAATGTTGGCTTCTTTGGCACGTTCGCGTAATCGATACGAAACGTGTTTTCGCGTCGAACGCTCATCGCGGCAGCACAACTCGCGACGAAAACGAAGCGCGAAACGAGATTTTGGATACAATCCGAATGAAAAAAAAATAAACAATAGCTTGCGTGTGGCTTCCAGCAGAGAACACGACTGCACAGCATGGAAGTTGAGCGCGAACTGATGAATGAATCAATGAATAGTCTCTCAAAATATATAAGAACAACCCTGTATATATTCGGGGACAAATTGCTGTGAGTATTCCTGGAAGTAATTCTTGAGAAGTCTCTGGAACATCCATAGAGAATTAGATGAATATTGAATGAAGAAATGGAATAATCTAATAAGTGCGATTAAAGCATTGCTGATCTCTTGACGATTTCCAAAGCAATTCTTATAGAACTCCCACAACAAACTCTTTATAAGTTCTTGGCTGATTTAGAATTGCCGTAGACATTCATGGAGTAGTTCCTAGTTAATTTCTGGAAAATGATTTGATAAAATTCCTACTGATATTTTGTGGCATAATACATTAAAATATTTCGAGGCAGATTATGACGATTTTTCTGAAGATCTTTTTCTTTGCAGAATTGTTGAATTTGATTCCCCGAGGAAAAGCAGGGAATCCAGAATTTTTTTCAAAGATTCTCTATCGATTTTTCCTGAAATTTTTCCAGTGATTATTCAAAATATGGTTCGAAGAATTCTCCAAGTTTTGAAATCCTTGAGAACTCCAAAGCTACTATTTCCAGTTATATTCTCAGGTTGTTTGCCTTTGTCTCTTTCTCAATTCTATTCTAGAATCTCATCCAGATATGTTTTTACTAATCCTTCAACCGAATTCTCCATTTGTTACTCTAGGAGATTTACAAAGATTTCTACAAAATTTGTTTCCGAGGAAATAAACAAAGGTTTATTCCAGAGTGTTTGAAAAAAATAGCTCAAGCGTTTTTTTTTTTTTTCAAGAAACCCTTCCAAGAAATTCCTCCGCCTGTTTTTGTGAGTTCTTTCAAGAATTCATCCACGGTTACTCCAAAAATTCAAAATTCCTCAAAAAGAACTTCGCACAAATCTATTTTATTTTTCATTTACAGCATTTCATAACAAGTATTACTCCTGCAGTTTTACCAAACATTTCTTAAAAAGTTTGTCAAAAAATCCCATGCAATTTTCAAAAGTTAATTTAAGTTTTCACGCTAGTTTATACTACTACAATTTTTTCTTCGATCATTCCTACACATGTCTAACATGTTATCGAGAATTTTCTTTAGAAAATCTTGCAGATTTGATTATTTTTTTCGATTATTTTAGAAAAAAAATTAACTAGAAATATTCTAAAACTTCCACAAGAGACCAGGAAATATTTCAGAGATGTTCATGAAGGATGATTTTACAACTTACCCATGTTTTATCAGAGGTTACTCTCTAATATTCTTTAGAAATACCTCGTGGATTTATTTTAAGGAAAATTTCCTTGGCATTTCCATGGAGACGTTCCATGAAGATTTCCTGAAATGAAACTTTCAAGACTTACTTTAGAAAATTTCAAACTGGGGTAATTGCTGTAGAAACCTTAGAAGAAACCTCTGGAACAAATTGCTGAAGGTATCTTTAGAGAAATCCCTAGTTGAAATAATATAAATCTTGGAAGACAATTTTAAAGGAAATCCATTGAAATTTCCGAAGAAGTTATTGATTGAATTTTAAAAGACGTTTTGATCGGCAAACTTGGAGGATGTCCCAGGGAAATCGATGGATGAATCACTAGATAAAATCTTGGAAGAGTTAGGACTTTCTTGAAAAATTTCATGAAGAGTTTTTGGGGAGGAATTCAGATGATTTCTCAAATAATCTTTGGGAAAATTCTATTTCTGTGGTCCTCCTTCGAAAAATGCAGCTTGAATTCTTGATGTATCATGAAACCAAATTCTTGGAGAAATTCCTTGGGAAATAATCACTACACACTCAATCTGTTCGGTAAAAATAACTGGGATTTGGAACTACCGAAAAAGTCAGTAAACTAAAAAAAAATGTCAAAAATCCAAAAACAGAGATTTTTTACTGAAATTTTGCAGAGAGCTTTCTTTTTATATCATATAGGGTAGATATACCAATAGTGGAGGTACTAAGCATCATTGAAGTTCATTTAACCGCCTAAATTCAAGAAGCGCAATCAATGTACATGTTAATGTTGTAACAGGAAGTAACGGCCATTGACTCAATGAGAAAAATGATTTCATCGCAGTAATCCACGGCATGTCAGTGAAAAATAATACCTCCACTATTGGTACACAGTTCCTTTAGTTGCGGTATATTTTTAATTTATGTTCCTATAGTTGCGGTATCCGTATCTTATGGGATCCTCCACTATAGGAACACTTTACCGCAACTATTGGTACAAGCAAGAACAGTTTTAGTCATTTTAGTGATATTTCATCAGTTTTAAAGTAATTTGAACGCTCTTTTCAACTATTCCGTGTATCAACAAGCCACGACGTCGATTGGCAGTGTCGGTTCTGTGACTAATGTAATAAAATCAGTGAAAACAGCACTACCGCAACTATAGAACACCCACAACTAAGGGAACACTTACCCTATCGATAAAAAATAAAAACATGGTGAAATTTGATTTTCAATTACGCGTGGCGACAGTTTTCATTTTACTGACTTTTCGGTAGTTCCAAAACCCAGTAAAATTTTACCGACCCCAGTAATTTAATCTAAGTGTGTGAGTGAATTCCTTCAGAAACTTCTGGAGTAATACCAGAAATAATGGCATGAAAATGAGGGTGTTAGCAGCAAAGGGGTGTCAGTGACAAAAATCTAGTTTGAAATAAATAAAAATAACAGCCATTTTTCTAAAACATATGTTATTTTTTCTGTTGAGCGGAAAAATTACCTGAAAATATTGTTGGAACGCTTAGTGACAATAGAATTTCCTCAATCCAACTCAAAATCGGCCAAAGCGTCACTTACACTCCATTGCATTTGAGCCCCTCAACTTTCAATTTTTAGTCTAGCGTTAAACTTTTTTTGGCTTCACTGTGCACAAAACATTTAAGAAAAAAAAAAACAAACACTTACTTTAATACTAACTTTAAGACTCCGCTTGACTTTTGCAAAAGAAAAAAAAAAAATAAATAATAAAAATCACTAGTAAGGCGAGCAAAACCCTTTAAACTCTAATATGGTTTGTGTAATAGATATGACAACTCTAGTTACGTCTAATATGTTGCTTATCTTGACAATGTCAAGTGATTCTTAATATTTTTTTTTTTCTTTTGTAAATGAAGTGAAGTGTTAAAGTTCAATTATTGTTTTTTCTTAAACATACTCTAATAATACCTCCATTAATTTAAAAAGGGGCAGAAATAATATTTGCCAACGTTTGTCCTACCCATGATTTCGATCGTGGACGCGTCTCTGTTCGAGGTAATGGTATTCGGGGTAATAGGGTTGAATCATCTTTTGAAAATAACAGTGGTAGAAAACAAAGTCAAAGTGTGTGAACAGAAAGGCGCGCATAGCAACACCAGTAAGTTGTAGTGATAGGGTTGCCAGGATTGCTATTCCAACAGCCCAAGCGATTGAAGCAACTTAGCAATCCTGCCTTAGTACGATGGCGACGAAGAGACGACCTTTGGTTTATCATATCTGCCACTTGGTCCGCTGTTGAAATGTACCGAATACGGATTCAGCCATCCTTCATCGGATCACGTACAAAGTGATATTTTACTTCGACATGCTTAAGCCGACCGCGGTTTTTGCTGTCCTCAGCGATCTCTATTGTCGACTGGTTATCTTCATAGAAAAACACTGGCAGTTCGGCCTCCTTTCCCAAATCCTCGAGCAGTCTATCCTACCAAATCTCAAAACAAGCCGCTGTATAAAGCGCCTTCAGCTCGGCCTCAGCTGAAGAAGGCGATACCACCTGTTGCTTCCGCGTCGTCCAGCCAACACAGCATCCAACTACCTTAAACAAACATCCACTAACCGATCAGTGGTCCGCTGGATAGTTCGCAACCGACGAGCTCGCAGTACGGCTGTACCGTGCGTTTCTCCTCTTCACCTCTCAGACGTTTCATTCGACACTCCATAAGAGTGGATATCGGTGTTCACTCGTCCCACTTGAGTCACCGAGGCAAGTCCTCCAGGTACTGTCGCTGACTCAAACGCAAAACTCCTGTTTCACATGGAGTATCGATGCGCATTCCCAAGAACCTGTGGATTTCTCCAACATCCGTCATCTCGAACTCGGACGAAAAATAAAGCTTCAAAGCTTCCACCACCTTCAGGAAAGCCACAATGACATCGTCAACGTAAAGCACAACGATAGAAGTCTCAGTTCCGATACTACGACAGTACAGACAAGGATCATTCTGGCTACTGCTGACATCCAGCCGGTTCACCATGAACCCGTGAAAACGGTCGTTCCATGATTTCAATGCTTGTTTTAGGCCATATATTGACCTCTGCAGGCGACACACTTGATTTGTCCCATCGGTGATTCCCTCGGACTAAACCATATAGATTTCCTCTTGAAGCTGCCCATTGAGGAACGCCGTTTTGACGTCCAGCTGGTGAATCACTATCTTGTCCCTGTACGCCAAAGCAAGCACCGTGCTTGCATTATCGAGCTTTGCAACTCGAGACGTTCACAGTAGTCGAAGCCGTACCGCAGCCTAAATCTTCTAACAACTAAGCGAGCTTTATAACGGTCGGGTTCACGGTTTACTCCCCGCTTGAACCTAAACACCCACTTCCTTGTTATCGGTGCTCGGTTTGTTGGCAGCTTCGCTGGCTTCCAAGTCTGATTCTTCTGCATTGACGCAATTTCCCCTTCGATGGCCTTCTTCCACAGACTCCGATCTCCTCCCTTCTTTGTCATGCAAGTGATCTCGGCACATCCTGAACGTATGTTACCGCATTATATGCATACACTGTGTAATCTACATCGTAGTCTTGTTGCCAAACAAGAGGGCCTCTCTGTCGCTGCGGTCTGCCGGATTCCACAACTACCTTCGGAATGACCTCGTCATCTTCGCGAAACTATTGTATTTTTCATCAGACTCTTCTGAAATAGCTCCGTCTGATCCCTCAGCCTAACTACCACTCGTTTTACCGCCAGTTTCTTCTGGAGCTTCTGGGGCCACATCATCAGCGGCTACTGGAGGCACCATGACCACACTAGATGATTGCTTCGGTTTTACATTCACCTGACCTCCGTCAATTCCACGTCATGAGCATGAACGATCTTCTTCGATTTCGGGTTCCGTATACGGTAGCCATTATGGGTGTACCCAACAAGAACACCCTTCCAGGTTTTCAAGTTGATCTTCTTCCTCAACTCTTTCGGTACATGGACGTAAGCAGTGCACTCGAACGCTCGTAGCTTCGACATGTCCTGCTTTTTACCCTCCCTCACTTCGTAGAGAGTCACACCATCACCAATCGCACGAGACGGGCTTCGGTTAACCAAGTACGTGGCCGTCTGAATCGTGGGCACTCAAAAAGCTTTTCCACTCCCGAATCTTCGAACATTGACCGCGTACGCTCCACTTGTGTGCGGATCATCCGCTCACTAACCCCTCAACACCTTTCTTCTGCGTGGTTTCCCACGTCATTCTGGCCGGCTTATCCATTGCGGACGACAAGATGTAAACGAGAAACAAATCGGAAAAACCCAGGAAGTCTAGTTCCAGGTACTTCAGGCTCTCTACGTGATTGATGCACTCGTCGAGTAAGCGTCGCAATACTCTGCATAATCCGGCTTTACATCACACAGACCCCAGATAGTTCCACAATGATCCTACTGTTTTCGTAGCGTTCGGTGAGGATGGTTCATGCCTGCTGGTAATTTCTTTCGCATCTAGAACTCAAGCCGCGTCACCAACAAGTACTTGGTCGAGGTGGTACAACTTGATAGCGTCCGAATCTCCTGAATTGGAGGTCAAGTCCTGAAAGAAGGCCTTGAATTTCAGCCAGTTGACGTAGGGTAGGGATTCGAGCCATCAATGGTTGTTGTTGCGTGGTTGAAACTTTGTTGTTGTTCGGTTCCTGTTCTAGCATGAGCTCCCCTATGGCCGTGTGAGTGTAGTCATATCGTTGCTCAAAAGGGATGTAGATCACCATCTGCTGTCGGAAAGCCTCATTTGGGATTATGGCAACCAGCTTGATGTGCACGGCGCTGAACTCGGCTTACGCATCTTCCATTCTTTCCAGGAACGTCTTCAACTGTGGCAGGCTGAGCTGATTCTGAGCGGCGGCAAGTGCCCGTGCACTCGCGTAAGCTTCAGGCTCACTTGGTAACGTTGGCGGGATAGCGATGATAACTTCTTCAACGTTTCGACATTGGCGGTGATTTCCCAGTTGGAAGCGTGTAGATCAGTGTCTCGGTTCTGTCAGACTAGAGGGCCGAGTATTCATACTAGCGCGTTCGCGTTCTAGAAAATTCGCGCTCTAACCGTAAACTTGTTCCAGACGCGCGTGGAACATTCGCAATGCGTCTGCAATCTCGTTTCGCTGTTATTGCGGTGAGTGCCAGTGAGTTCCTCGATGGAGGTGGCCATGATGATAGGGATTTCTCATGGGCACTCACGAGTGGGACTCAATCTAACTAATGTAACTCGCGTACTCAGTGGCGTATGCAGGCTGGTTCACGCTGAGGGTTTGTGAACGGATCGTCGTTCGATCTCTCTCCGCATTTTCCGTACGGAACAAGGTCATTAGGCCGAATAAGTTAAAAGCCAAGGGTAGAAATCATCATTCGAAAATCGATGTCGCTAGTTATAGGATGGAAGAAGTAAATTTCAGTGCCAATGTTCGCTGTAACAATACAAATTGAAAGAACAGCATAGATATAAAAGAAGAAAAACATCTCATAACAACAATATTACTAGAAGGAATATAATGTTTGTATGAAAATCTTTCAAAGGAAAGTGAGCACTTACTACTCCAACAATAATTATAAACGTATAGCTCTGAAAAATTGTCAACGTTCATAAAAAAAAATCTGAATATGAGCCAACAAAGTTATACTTTCATGAAAATACGAAATTTTGTGAATTTCTCAAAACTATATATTCTATGATTTTGAAAGGCTTAGAATAAAAATGCAAATTTGTTCAAAAATGTATGTGATATGCAACATTTTAGGGTATCAATGATCTATTTGATATATTCGAGGCATTGATATTGATATTCAGCTACATAACTGTTGCCTAATGGTAACCAAAAACATCAATCTCGATTTTTGATTAACTGCTAGATGTAAATTATGTGGTTTACAACCGTTCTATCGTGGCATCGTGAGAATTTTCTTGGCATCCAATTTATTCCAAAGTTAATCCGTAAACAATCATTAATCGAAAGCTCTTCTACACCATCATGAAATATGACGTTTTATTGCCAGAAGAGCTAGGTTCTCACTCTTCGAGACATTGATGACCTTTTTCATTGCCTCACCCAGAGTAGCAATAGCAGCGTCTTTTACCGTGGTGGCTTCGCTAAGGGCGATTCTGTAAATGATTTATTTTAAGCCCTTACGATACGATATTGCGTGACGAAAAAGGGACGGCGATCATCCTCGCAACATCTGAATCCGTCCGGTCCTGAAAGCGAATGTAACATGAGATAAAGGGGAAACATGAACATAATTACGTAAAATCTCAACACTTCGCCGCTACCGGATTGCTACTCGGCGGCAATGGAGCCTGGCCAAGGAAAGATTGCAGTGACTAATTTGCATAGTTCACAGCCCTCATGCTCCGACCGAGAATCCCTTCGTGGAACCATCTGAGGGAACTGGTTTGCATTCCGTTTCTGTGATATTATTTGGATTTCCATGCTGTGCGTGGCTCATTCATATTCAAATCGCTTCATGAGCTTCAATCCATTCCGATATGTGGAATCACAATCCCGCGTCTCGGTGATCTATAAACGATACAATCATATCAACAGACGGAGAGTGGTTATGCTTAATGCTTATGCTGTGATATGTGGTGCACGAAGCAGAGCTGGTTTCATTGTGCGACAATCCTCACTTAACTCTTATTGTTGGGATCAGACAAATGGTTTCAACAGTAGCGCGATCGAAAGATCTTTGAGCGATGCATTCGGATGGGTAGAACAGGATTGAATTTCCAGATTTCCATGTCAAAACCGTGGGTTTCTGGGTGAGAGATATAAATTACTTTCATCGGCGAAACGCGGTGGCAACTTTTTTATTGGTTTTGTTGTGCCGAGTTGCGGTTTCAGTGTTCGTAAATATGTATTTGATTCAAGTTCGAAAAGACATTTCTCATGATTTCCATATCGTGAAGTGACCATGTTTATTTGAAGGTTTGAAATAAAGAGCTTTTGGTTTAAGTGGGAAAATTATAAGTTGAATATTGGATGCATTTGGAGAAATCTTCCATTTGTGCAAGTATGAAGAAAAAATTTCCAAACTTTTTTGCAATCTACTACAGATGACACGCAAGCTTCGTTCTTTGGCGGAGAGACTTGTGTCATCCGCAAACAAAGATTTTTGGCATCCCTGAGATAACCTGGTGGGTATGATTTTTAAGCAATTTGAGAATTGAGAATTGTTGAAGATTCTGCCTGAGGTATTCCGACTACGAAAATTGTTGCCGTTCATCTTTCTGATACGAGCCTCGACGGTTCGTTTGCGAGAAGGGCAATCCCAAAAGTTAGACTTGTGGTTACCCCCGCAATTTGCGTATACAAACTTTTTATTATTATTATTATTATTATTATTATTATTATTATCTTTATTAACGAGATTTGCAGCCCGAGGCTGGCTCATCTCGGAACAAACTTTTTGGCATCTTCTTTCACAAGACAGACGTCCTTAGCGTGAGAAGAACCTCCGCAAATCATGCATTTAGCATCCATGCTGCAATTTTTTTAGTATCATGACTCCACTTTTGGCACCGATGGCACTTATTGGGTTCTAGAAATTTCCTCCAGGTTTAAGAAAATGTTCCCATGTCACAAAACAAAAGTCTTGATTTTTCGAAAGCCGTAATATAATGTAGATCACTTTAAACACTAAATCACACTAAACAAATTGCTTTCAACGGCGCTTGAATTGTTAGCATAGAGCAACAAAAGAATTTCCAACGAAACAGTCTGTGGTCTCATTGTGAACCAAATCGACCCTAAACAATTGCAAAGTGAGCCAAAATTACAGATAGATATATCGCCCCGAAACGAACCCGCACAAAAACAGTATAATCGATCACCAGCTGCCCAATGATTTCCTCCGCACCTTTTTCGGATTGCAATCGCGATTAGCATTTTCACAGTAGCTCTGAAGAGGATTATTCAAATCACTACTGGAGGGCTTTCATCTTCCATTCAGTAGTGTACTTCACCCAAAGCTGTTCAAATCTCACCTCAACGGAGAGAGAGATGAAAAAATAACTAGCAAAATTGCCCAAAGAAACAAAGCACTACACGTGCTGGTAGCACACACCCCACAGTGCTGTTCGATTGAAACCATCTTATTCATTTTGTGGCGTTACGTCCCAACTGGGGCAGAGACTGCTTCTCATTTCAGTGTACGTATCAGCACTTCCACAGTTATTAACTGAGAGCATAATTTGTCAGTTGACCATTTTTGCATTCGTATATCATGCGGCAGGTACGATGATACTCTATGCCCAGGGAAATCAAGGAAATTTCCTGTAAAAGATCCTCGACTGGCGGGATTCGAACCCACAATCTTAACCTTAGCCTTGCTTAATAGCAGCGCGTTTACCGCGACGGCTATATGGACCCCATGAATGAAACCATCTGCGCGCGCCCAATGGATTGTTGGATTGTTTGACGGGCAATTGATAACAATCTTCTGATGCGAGATGGTGGCGAAGTTGAGCCAAGGGGTTCCAGTAGAGTGCAACATGAATGGTACCGTGCGGCTATTCGACATTGATTTTCAATGCGTCGTTTTGGTGGCTATTGATGGTCATATCAAGTTGATCATTGCCAAAACGTCGCGACGATGATTCATAGTCCCAAAGATTGGAGTTTATCATTTCTTTTTAACTATAAACTCGCGATTTTTCTATGAAAATTGTATGGCATGATCTGCAAAGAGGAATTAAAGACTTTTTTTTCGGAATTGAGAAATAAAAATCTTAAAAATAAATTCCCTCAATTGGACCTTGGCTCTCAGCTTTTTCGGAAATAATCTAAAATTTTGGAAAAAAAAACCCACAAAAGCCCCAGCGTTGAAACAGCAAACAAAATATTATTAATTCATTGCGAACAAGCTTAAAAACATTTTAAGTTTAGGAGTCACTAATCCTATTGAAAATCAAATAACTCTCATTCTTTATTAAGAGAACGTTTTCAACATTTGATTTTGAACACCTGTGACTCTTCTAGTTCAATTATTGATGAATGACCACTTTGGTTATTCTGGCCCACCGAAATAACCCAGGAATGACCACCGGAGATATCCGTATTGTAGAATATTTTAGTTTTTGTACCAAAACTAGGCACGTGATGGCACAATTTTCATGATTTTGAACACCTGTGATTCTCCTTCTTCTTCTTTCTGGCATTACATCCCCACTGGGACAGAGCCTGCTTCTCAGCTTAGTGTTTCTATGAGCACTTCCACAGTTATTAATCGAGAGCTTACTGTGCCAATGACCATATTTGCATGCGTATATCGTGTGGCAGGTACGAAGATACTCTATGCCCTGGGAAGTTGAGAAAATTTCCAACCCGAAAAGATCCTCGACCGGTGGGATTCGAACCCACGACCCTTAGCTTGGTCTTGCTGAATAGCTGCGCGTTTACCGCTAAGGCTATCTGGTCATTTGCTTATAATTTAAAAAGAAGAGTCTAAGGTATACAAATTCATGAAGAATGAATGGTCGCATGCCTATTTTTGGTGCTAACACTTTGTGGTCCCATATTACGGGTTTCCCGCTGGCCATTCCGATGTTCCAAAAGAAGGACCAGAATAACCTTCCATTCATCCTTTTGGCAAAATACATCCAAACACAAAAAATCGTAAAGAATTGGGCATAATTCATTTGGTTTTGGGGCATAAATCCGAGTAATTTCATCGAATTGTTCAGATTGGCCACCTTCCGGGACTCCAAGAACCGGTTCCGCATAGACCATACTGGACCGAATTTTTCAGGGGATGCGCGCCGGTAATTGATTCCTTATTACAGAAAAAAATATGCCAAAATATCCATCAACCGAATAGTACCGATGTGAATTACATATACAAAACTGCAATGGAAACTTACTAATCGGATGTTCCGGGATTTGAGAATCTCTATTCACAGTCCACTTAAATACCTATTCAACAATATGAAGACGGTTCAGATATCTTATTTAGTTACGAAACTACAGGTTGTCAAAATAAGGGTCTCTGAAGGGATTTTTTTTCAGGTGTAGCAGGTTCCCCGTGGCCACAGTGACCAAATCCGGATCTCCGGGATACTAGAAACTAGACATGTGTGCCTTTCATTAAAGCCCAACAGAACTAAATTTGGTCAACACACTGATTTTTGCGAGCTGTTTGGATTTTCGGGTCGAATACGACCCTAAGTCACAATTGGCAAATTCCACTTAGAATAAGTCGAAAGAAATAAAAATCGTGCTCGATAGTCTTCGATTTAGATTAAATTTTGCACATGTTTTTGGTATGATAGAATAAGTGTTTTCCATAGAAAACTCATTTTGTCTCAAGAATAACTTTTGAAAATGGCCTTTAAGTTTTTGCATGCAGCTTATTTGAAAATTCTTACTCCGAAACTGTTGATTTTAGGAAAAAATGTTCTATGAAGAAGTTGTAGTGAACCGTTTGGACTATAAAAAACAAATTCACAAACAAAAATACAGTTAACTCTCCCTTGCTCGATATTCCGTATCTCGATATCGAGTTAGAGAACCATTTTTTTTTTCTGTTCGGAACATAAACCACTGCGACCAAGATTTGATCTATTGTAGTATATCCCGCGTCCTTTGTTTAGTACATGTCGTGTTACCTTATCACTATTGAGAAGTGATAAAGTATTCGGTTTTCTTACAGTTGTAATTCCTAACTTGATCACAGGAAAGGATTCTAATTGAAAGGTTCCGCTATTTATTCCCTCTGAAGAATGTGGTGGGTACACTCTCCACAGGTGCGCCCCTTTATCAGTCAAAATCGGATCCCTTGATAAAGTCAAGAAATTGCACCGATATTGTCCATGCATCAGAATCCTAGTCCTTACTTCTTCAAATTAGAGAACTAAATAAATAAAAGATTAGAAAACAAATTGTTGTATTCGACATATTTTTTTTCCTTGTCTTAAGATCATTCTCGGCAACCGGGTAAACCGAGACTTGTCACTTTCAACAAGGTTTACAATTGTAATAAGGACTGAAAAATGTTCCTTTGATTACTATAATATTCTGTTCTCTTCGTTTGAAGCAGTCAGGACTAGGGTTCACTGGTAGATCTTTACCCCATAACGCACCACGAAAAGGTGATCTACCCGCGTTATGGGTCAAACCAGAAACCAACCAAACTAGAGAACCATAGTAAAAGTTGCTTTTCATGGCTAACTAGATGGTCCCTTGGATCGCAGTTGCATTGGTTTTGTATTCTGTAACTCGATACCTCCCTAACTCGATGGTCCCTTCAATATCGAGTAAGGGAAAGTTGACTGTATTTTATTTATTGTCATAAAAATAAATAAAAACAAAACTTAAATTACACAGGAACCCCATTTTTAGTATCGTTAAATTTTCACCATTGAATCTTGATAGTAAACAGATGTTTGTGACATTACTGACTAAAACTTGTTCTTAGAAAAACTTTTTTAATAAAAATATCTCCATCATGAAACTTTGTCCCATACATCTGTTTACTATCAAGATTCTATGGTGAAAATTTAAAAAATATTGAAAATGTTTTATTTTTGTAATTTAAGTTTTGTTTTTAATTTTTTTTATGAAAATAAATAAAATAGTTTTTCAGTTTTTTTTTCTTCTAGGCCAAATGGTTCACCACAACTTTTTCATAGAACATTTTTCTCTAAAATCAAAAGTTTCGGAGTTAGAGGTTTTCAAATAAGTTGCACGCGAAAATGTATAGGCCATTTTCATAAGTTATTCTAGAGTCAAAATGATCAATTTTACCATGAAAAACATTCATTGTATCATACCAAAAACATGTGCAAAATTTACTGCAAATAGAAGATGGTCGAGTTCGGCGAGTGACCGATTTGACATGGAATTTGTCAAATTGTATCTTTTTGTTAGGCACTAAGGAAGGTTAAAGAGCAGATGTTTCTTAACCTTTCAGTCGTCGCGCAGTTTGCCACCGCGTTGCTGTTGTGAACGAAAAGCGAGGTTTTTTCAGCGGTGTTGTACAAAATAAGTGTTAACTTCCCTTGTGCTTTGGGGACATTTTTGGCCAATCGGTAGGGTTAAAAGGCTATAACTTTGTAAAGAAAAGAGATACAGTGATACCTCCATGAGTCGATATTCCATGACTCGATATCGACTCATGGAACCATACTAAAACATAATTTCATGGTTACTATGATGGTCCCTAGAAGCAGCTTTCCAAAGAATTGCTGTTCCATGACTTGATATTTCCATGAGTCGATGGTCCCTTCAATATCGACTCATGGAGGTTTCACTGTAGAAATCTAAATTTTCCGAACTTCCGAAAACAAACATTTTTGTGCCAGATTTGGTAGGGTGTCATGTGGATATTTTCAAACTATCATATAGTTCCATCACACGACAGCTCAAAAATCATAATTTTTCACAACTACCGAAAAGCTAAACATTACTTATAATTTGCAATTGGATTAGATGGACAAATTGATGTGAAGATTTGCAAAAAAGTTACACGTCTTCTCAGTGAGAATCGAACTCACGACTCCCCGATCTCTAGTTGGGGCGCTTTACCACTACGCCATGAGAGGACTCATGAACGCAAAAGTTAACCTGAATTCGATTTCAGCTCAATAATCACGTGGTCCTTTTTCGCAAAGTGCATCTCTTTCGGAAGAATTAGATGCCCATCCAAACACAACGCTTTCTATATATATCCAATGCCTAGCCCGAGAGCGCATTGTTTTTTAGGTATAGAAATAGAACACTACACTAGCCAGCAACTGCGCTGGCTGAGGTATCTATTGTGTGGGCTTCCAATGGGTCGCGACGTTCTCAAACGACCGGTTACGGAACATGAGTCTGTTGCTCGATAAATACTTGTTTTTAATTATGAATCGTGGACCACGTGATTATTGAGCTGAAATCGAATTCAGGTTAACTTCTGCGTTCATGAGTCCTCTCATGGCGTAGTGGTAACGCGCCCCAACTAGAGATCGGGGAGTCGTGAGTTCAATTCTCACTGAGAAGACGTGTAACTTTTTCGCAAATCTTCACATCAATTTGTCCATCTAATCCAATTGCAAATTATATGTAATGTTTAGCTTTTCGGTAGTTGTTAAACTTCCACTCGGCTGGTTAGCCGTAAACCACGATTCATAATTAAAAACAAGCATAATTTTTCATCCAGAACTAATTAGACACCTTGCCAAAATTAAACATACAATTATTCTACTTATTTCTGGCGTTACGTGCCAACCGGGATAGAGCCTGCTTCTCAGATTAGTATTCTTATGAGAACTTCTTATGATATTCCACCAGAAATTCATTAATAGATTCTACATGAAATAATAAATAAATCAATTAGTTCTTATAAGGATTCCTCAAGAGTTTCCTTCAGAAATTCTCGCAGGGGTTTCTTCAGGAAAATCCAGGAGTTCCTGGAGGGACTCCTTGAGCAATCTCTGAACAAACCTCTAGAGTAATCCCTACAGGAATCCCCGGTAAAATTCCTGGAAGAATCCCTGGAGTAATTCTTGCATGCGTGTGGAAGAATTCCAAGGAAAATCCCTGGAACATCAAATATGCTTTTTGACTACGTAGTCATTTTTTTTCAACGGTTTTCTAATAGCAAAGACTGCGTAGACATAAAGCATATATCATGAAAATATATTTACATTCGATTCTCTACCAGCTCATCCCTGGCACAATTTCTTGAGGAAACCATGTAGAAATTTTTCTGCAGCACTTCTTGGAGAAATTCATGACGAAAAAACTGCAGAAATCTCTACAGGAATCTTTGTAGAGATTGTCCCAGAGAAATCCATGGATGAGTCTCTGAGGAAACTCTAATAGGAATCTATGAAAGATTACCTGATTTTATTACTAAAGGACTCCTGGGGACATCTCTAGAAGGTATCCCAGAAATAATCACTGTAGAGATTTCGCTAGTCTCTGGAATCCCTGGAAAAAAACATGTAGAGATTTTTCTGGAGAAATCCCCGGAATAATCCTTGGAGGAATCCATGGAGAAATTTCTTTTGGTTAGCCAGGAAAAATATCTGGAGGAATCCATGAAGAGGTTTTCCAAAAGGAAGTTATGTTCATCTCAACACTGGAATAATATTTGTAGATATGTTCCTAATGTAATCCTTAGGAAAATTTCTGATTCTGAGCATCTCTGAAGGAATTTCAAGATGAACTCTTGGATGAATTCTCGGAGGTTTTTTGGAGGCCAAGAACGTAATCTCCGTAGAAATTCTTGGGGAATCCCTGGAGAAATCCTTGGAGTATATCATGTAACGATTTTCCTGGGGGTAACTCTGAGAGAATTACTAGAGGAAATTCTTGAGAAATCCCTTGAGTTATTCGTGAGTTTTTGAACACCTGGAGGTATTCATGGTAGAATTCCAGGAGCAATCCATGGAGGAGTCACGGAAGAATTTCCTGAAGAAACTCTTAGGATAATTTCTGATGAAATTTCTGCAGTAATTCTGTAGGAATTAAAAAAGGAATTCTTTGAGGAATCCCCGGATTTTTTGAGGCCAAGAATGAGTCCCTGGAGAAATTCCTAAGGAATCCCTGGAGAATGAAGTGGAGAAATCTTTGGAGAAAACATGTAATGAGTTTTCAGGTTGTGACTCTGGGAATCCCTTGACAAAAGCATAGAACACCTGCAAGAATTTCTGGTTCTTCTTCTTCTTGGCATTAACGTCCCCACTGAGACCAGGCTCTGTCAGCTCTGCCTTCTCAGCTTAGTGTTCTAATGAGTACTGCCACAGTTATTTACTGAGAGCTTTCTATGGCAAACTTGCCATTTTCGCATTCGTATATCGTGTGGCAGGTACGATGATACTCTATTCCCAGGGAAGTCAAGGAAATTTCCATTACGAAAAGATCCTGGACCGACCGGGAATCGAACCCAGACACCTTCAGCATGGCTTTGCTTTGTAGCCGTGGACTCCAACCACTCGGCTAAGGAAGGCCCTGATAAAATCCCTGAAACGATCTGTGTAGGAATCCTGGTAGAAATCTCCGGAATAATAGGGTAACGACTGTTTATTTCGTTAATAATCGCTAACAGTTGGCGCTAGCGGCAAAAAGTACAGGCAACAACCTTTCGAACATTCAGTTTCTTACACTGGCCGCCGAGCGGCGACACTGTTGTTTGTATTTCACACACTGATCACGCTAGTCGGAGAACTGTCAAAACGTATGGAAAATAATGAAAAACGTAAATTACTTGCAATTAGCAAACTGGATCAAAAAAGTAGTGATTAGAAATCAAGTGTAATGTGAATACATAACTTTTTGTGTTTAGTTCATCTTCCATGGTGCTTTCTTTGCTTCAGGATTTCGTTTTTACTACCATTGAAAAAGAGCCATATATTGCCTTTTCAATTTTGAATATCGCCCTATTCCTGAACGAGATTCGATACGTCTACCTGGGGATATCTTTGTATGTATCCGTAGAGGAATCCTCGGAAGAAATTTTTATTTATTTTTTTTTTGATTTCACTTGCGCCAGTTTGAAATGTTACGCTTGGAAAAGTGGGTGAAAAAATTACAAAAATGCTTATATCTTTTTCATATGACAATTTTAGACGTATGACGTCTTCAGAGAAAACGTGTATTTTGCTCATATCTAAAACTCTTCAGAGCATAGTAGGCCTGAAAAAATTGGTATGTTCGTTAGTATTGAGGAAAAACCAATTTGTGACCATAAAGTTCTAAAGTGATCTATATCTCTAAAACTATCAGATATAGAAAAAATAATGTTCTACAAAGTTTTCATATTTTCTATAATCTTTAATATTGTAGAACATTTTGTTGTGCTTTTTTTTGAAATAAAAAAGATTGAGAGCAAATTTCGAAAGCTATGAAATTTGGCGCTTAGGACACTTTTGCGTATAACGCGCCTCGACCAAACAAACAAATGATCAGAATACACCAAAACCCTATCTCTTATATTTTTCAATAATTTTTAATTTCGTTCCGTGGATTGAAGAGATTGTCTTAGTGTAACTCCTGGAGAAGACTACTATAGAAAGTCTTAAAAATATCTCTGTAAAAATCCTCTCTGGAAGAAATCCTTGGAGAAATTCCTGGAAGAATCTCAGTAAAGATTTTACTGGAGGAATCTATGAATCACTGGAGACATTCCTGCAGGAACTCCTTGTGAAACCTCTAAAGGAATTTATGTAGATATTTTCTTGCTGGAGTTCCTGGAGGAATCCCTTGTTGAATCCATGCATTCAATGCTGAGGTATTTCTGGAGCGCTATCAGAACCGGTCTAAAATGTATGATGGCGAACAAAAGTTCTTCCTGGATGAATCTTATACATAAAAAATGATGTCGATTCCTTATACAGTCAACTCTCCATAACTCGATATTGAAGGAACCATCGAGTTAGGGAGGCATCGAGTTACAGAACACAAAACCAGTGCAACTGCGATCCAAGGGACCATCTAGTTAGCCATGAAAAGCAACTTTTACTATGGTTCTCTTACTCGATATCGATATACGGCATATTGAGTAAGAAAGAGTTGATTGTATTATATTTTTTCTCTAATTTGGCCGTAACGAATATGATAATTTATCTCTTTTAAATGTATTCGAATCCTCTGAGCAGAATCTCAATAGAGCAACTAAAAAGTAGATGGAGTACGCTCCTAAATACTTATATTTGACAAACACGCGTATTTCGACTACCACTTTCAGTCTTCTTCAGTGTCAGCTACTCGTATCCACAGGATAGTGGATTTGATTGAAATAGTGGAATATTTTTAAAATACAAAATCTTACGCGCAGAGACCTACAGTGTGTGCCCAAAAAAATTGACGGATTTTTTATTTTCAAAAAAATATGTCAAAAACTAAAAAAAACACACATCGCTGAAAATTTTGACAGTAAACGTAAAATTTTCTGAACCTTCAAGAAAAAATTAGAAACAGCAATAGTCCCTTTGGTCCCGATGCCTTTAAAACACGAAAAAAACGGAAATTTTTGGTTTTTAATTTTCATGTTAAAAAAAACAATATTTGTGAAATTTTATATTGTTCTAGAAAAGTCAAAATCTTTGGATTTCATTTTGTCCAATAAAATTGAAAATTGGTCAAGCGGTTCAAAAAGTTATAATTTAAAAAGAAATAAAAATTTGTAGAGTCGCGATTGTTCTGGTCACCCTATTTCGGAAATAGTCACCCTAATCAAAAAAACCCAAAAGCACGTGTGTCCTTATTTCGAACAAGGAACAAAATAGCAAATTTTCATGGAATGGCTGCTCTTGTAAAATCGAAATGAAAACCCATGAAATTTGAACCGTCGAACCATACATGCGTATGAACTGTTTAAAAATGATATGTGCCAGTTCCTTCAGAAATAGGTTTCAGGTGCTTGTGCCCAGAATGGCCATAATCACAAAAACAATGTCCCAGAGTTCCGTTCTAGGGTTCCATATCTTTCAAATAAAGCTTGAAGAACGACAATTCTAAAATCTTTGTTTGAGAAATTCCACAGGCCTCTCGCCTGAATGACGAGCACGTGACTCAACTACAGTCAAACCTCATAGAGGAGTATTGAAGGGACCATCGACTATCGCAGATCATGGAAAGAATTCCGTGGGATAGCTGTTTTCAAGGAACCCATCATAATAATCATGATTTCAAGTTTTAGTATGGGTCCAAATAAGTCGATATGAGTAATGGATACATCGACCATGGAGTTTAATACTGTAATTAATGTTTTAAAAAATTATTGATATTTATTCGAGCTCAATTCTTAAAGCATTTGATAGGAAATAGTATTTTTTCAAGTATGATCAAAAACACATCAAACTTTTTTTAATTACTATAATAATTGCAAAAAACGTTTGGATTTTTCATCATATTTGCAAAAATGCAAAAGATATCTCCACTGCCTAACGATTAACCTCGAATAAAATTATCCAAATAATTAAAAACAATAATAGTTGAAGT
>NW_018736167.1:0-52778 GCF_002204515.2 Aedes aegypti | reverse complement strand
TCAGTTTCACTCAAGATTGCAAGCATTTTTGAATACAATGACACCGTTTACATTATTTATCGTTGAATATTCAGTTAAAATTCGTTTTACATGAATAACATAGAATATTACGTGCCATGTAAATTTGAGAATTTTTTGCTGTGTATATAATTTCTGATACCTTCAAGTGGTCTTCTACAAAATTCCAAAAAAAAATTGTACGTAACTTGTTGCAGAATTTGATTTTTACAGCACTCATCGTAATATGGTAACGACTGTTTATTTCGTTCTTAAACGCTAACAGTTGACGTCAGCGGAAAAAGTAAACCTTTCGAATATACAGTTTTTCTTACTGGCCGCCGAGCAGCGACACTGATGTTTGTATTCCACCGCGCTACGCTGGTCAAATTTCTCAAACTTTCAACACAAGCGCACAGAAGAATGGTAGTCGGAGAACTGTCAACACGTATGGAAAATAATGAAAAACGTAAATTACTTGAAATTAGGAAACTCGTCAAGCCTAATTTACGTTGCGTGCTGTAAAAATCATCATTCTGCAACATGCTTTTTTTTTTCAAAAAACAAAATACAGTGTAATTACGAGCTTTGGGTGACACTGTTTACAGTCGTTGACAAAAGTTAGTAACCAAATGCTGTTTCTTTATACAAAATGCTCAAGTTTAGGGAGCTGTATCTCAATTTCTGGCAGGCTGAATTGGCTGGAATTTGGATGACGAACTACAAATAACCTGAAGTTCTGTGTATACTGAGCTCATTGAATTTCAATTATTTTCCGAGGAGTTTCAGAGAGTTGGTCAAAGAGAAAAGTAAATAACCGAGAGATTTTTAGATTTAATTGAAAAAGGGTGAGCTGTAAGTGGTCGTGTGTTCTCCGTGTTTTTGTAACTTCTGAAAGTGAACAATTTTGCCGAAGAAACTAACCAATCAAAACTTATTGAATCAAAAATCTCTCGGCTACTTACTTTTCTCTTTCACCAACCTCTGAAACTTCTTAGAAAACGTCTGAAACTTAGTGAGCTCAATAACACAAAACTCCAGGTTATTTGTAGTTCGTCATCGAATCGTGAAAGCACAGTTTGACAATTATATATAATGGAAAAAATTCTAGTGAATTCGTTTACGCGTGTACGAAACGCAAAGAGTGAAAATGAGACAACTCGATACCTCGCAGCCCAAAGCACATTGCGAGTCAGCACTGGCAGGGTGCAGTCCAGATAAAAATACTCGTGCACGTCTCCTTCTTATTCAGGGTGCTATCTCGCAGCAGCGCGTGTAGCACCGAAAGAGAATTGAGTCGCACCCCATCCCTGAGTGGGTCTTTGCAGCTTTCGGCAAAGATTCTGGATGGATATCTCACAAGGTTTTCAGAAAGAAGTTTCTAGCGATTTTTTACGGTCAGTGATTGGCTTCTAAGAAGCCCATTAGCAAGTTTTCTTTCAATATTCAAAGAAACTTCCAGAGGTGTCCCCCTAATTTCCTAAGGTTCTCAGCTCACAATATCTGTAAATCATTCTTGGGAGATACCCACAAATTTCTGGTGACATGCTTGGGAATATCTGAAAAATCTCAAAATCTTGTGCAAATCATTTGAGATGATTTTTGAGAAGATCTTTTACGAATTGTGAACGATATTTTTGTTGGAATCTTTCCAAGTACCTGATCTACAAGATTACCGAATATCCCCGTTGGATTGACCACTTTTATTCTGAACACTTTTTAATTAGCACCCCGCTAATATGCATATCGTTTAAATGTAAAAACAAACTCAAATCAAACATCATTTCGCTCATGGAACGTAGTAAAATGAAATGGTACATCGTGAAAAGAAACGTAGAATCAAAACAAAACGCCCAAGAATGGTTACTTGAGAAGAACACGAATTTTCAGCTTCAAAAAGATCGGAATCAGTTAAGATAGTCTATTCCCAATCAACATAAGTAGCTGAAGGCTAACAAATTGTGTATACAGCTTATTTCAGCTGAATGAGCAGTAATTCAGCTACCAATGTTACTTGGGTTTGCCTAGGAATATTATCTGTATGGCTTTTATATGTGTTAAAAAGCTTTCCTCAAATGAAAAAATTGATAATTAAGTTTCAATCTGTGCGACTTAACAATATCAAAGACTGTAAATGACGAAAAAAAAAATGACCTACTGAACAAAAATCCAAAACTATAAGAATCGAAAACTACTACAGTAGGTTATACATCAGATAAGTTTTCAAAGTTTGTTAAGATTTTATAACTTATTTAAATGCTTTATGGCGCCGTCCACAAACTATGTAACGTTCTAGGGAAGGAAGGATGTGAGATTAATTTGAAAATGTCACTAAAAAGGGTTTGGATAAGAGGAGGCTATTATCAATTTATGCGTAAAGTGCTAAATGGACACTGCCTTAATGACATACCTTGGACATTTGACGTGGAATAACCAATATATTAATATTGTTAATATATTGGAGGAGACTCATTATCAGTATTGGTGCAAAATCCAGGAAAATTTACCAATCCTCCTTCTCTCCACAAAAATCCATCATTTTATTTGTTTAGAACAAATTCTAACATCTCAGTCTCTCCATCCCAAGTAGTCCCCACCATTCCTCACAAGCAGAAACAGAAGTTGGCGCAACAATTGTTTCTTCTGCCATCCGGTAAATCCCTTCAACTTAACCAGACCGGGAAACAAACAAACCAAGGGCCCAAAAGATTTATGCCAGGACCAAACTTTTGGCCTGCCAAAACCGTCCTGTAGCTACGGAAAAGTTTTTCTGCGAGAAGAAGAGGGATTACGCAGGAGTTCACCCTGTATCATTTCACCGCCTCTTTAATTCTATTTTCAGAGTCCTTTGCACTTCTTTTCGAAAAGAGGGGAAAACTTTCCGTCACAAGAATTGGCACAAGGCGACGGTTGAATACAAAGATGATGACGACGATGGTGATGATGATGGGCTGTGTATGTGTTGAAAGACAAGGTGCCGAAGTCGTTCCGAGTGGAAGACTTCCTGGAAAAGCCATATTTTCTTGTACGTTTGTTAGAATTAATGGGGTGCGCAACGTGAGGGATGAGTAAGACCAAGAAAAACACACGAAAGAATCAGATTTATGATCGCTTGGTTGCGAAGCAGTTACCAGGATTTCCGAAGTGCTTTATGAGCCACTTGAACAGATCGGAAAGGTTTACTCAATTAATTAACTAATGAGATAATTGCGGTTGAAGAGGCATTACGTGGAATAGTGATTGGAATACCAGCTAAAGGAATGAGTTAAGTAGAACGAAAGGATGTATTAATTCTCGAAATGTACCCATTTCTAGTGAAATGTTTGCCTCTGATTTTGATTTATCATCAGAACGTTAAATATGGCTGCAACCATGAAAAAAGTGAGTTTTAAAACTGTCATTAAACGTGGCAATATTGGAAGAAATTACGTTTCTCCGGAATGCGAACTTTCTTCCAAGGGTGAAATGAAGAATAATGATAAATGTATCGAAATGAGCAATCAGTTGATGCTCTAGACAAATTTTCCGAACACCAAATCAAAGCAGCCTCTAGCCTAGGCTCTATGATTCAAGTGAGGAAGCAAAGAGTGCCGCCTATCGTGGTCAGTTGTTCCGAATTTGGGGGATTTAGGCAGGAGATCTTGAATTCCATTAGGGAAATCAAGGTTTCCTTCCAAATCGCAAAGAAAGGAGACTGTCGCGTTTTGCCGGAAACTCTTAAAGATCGCGAACTTCTTCTCAAACATCTTGAAGAGAAGAAGCACAATTTTTTACTTATGACGATAAAACTGAACGTTTGTTCAAAGTTGTCTTGAAAGGTCTCTCAAGTGACTATAAGTCACCTGAAGAGATCAAAAATGGAATAAATGTTTTACTTGGATTTTCCCCAGTCCAAATAATCAATATGAATAAGAGAACCCAATCTGGCATTTTTCGGAAAGGGCTTTCTCAAGAATATTATTTAGTTCACTTTAACAAAAAAGAACTAAACAATATTGAAGCTTTAGAAAAAGCAAAACTTTTGTTCGTTGTCCGTGTGACGTGGGAACATTTCCAGAAACCTGGAGGAAATTACCAGAACCCCACTCAGTGCCGTCGGTGGGTTCATGGTACAAATAATTGTCGTATGGATGCTAAATACATGATTTGCGGAGGTTCTTCTCACGCTAAGGACGTCTGTCCAGTGAAGGAAGATACCACCAAGTTCATATGCTCTAATTGCGGGGCTAATCATAAGTCAAATTTTTGGAATTGCCCTTCGCGTAGGCGAGTCGTCGAGGCTCGTGCCAGGCAGATGAACGGTATTGTCCGTTACGACAACGGTCGTTTCCAGAATTTGCCTGGTAGAGTATCGAACAATACGATATACGAATGCAAAAATGGCAACTAAGGCAAAAAAGCTCTCAGTTAATAACTGTGGAAGTGCTCTTAGAACACAACGTTGAGTAGCCGGCTCTGTCCCAGTGGGGACGTTAATGCCAAGAAAAAGAAGAAGTTTCGAACAATGCTCATTTTTCAGTTATCGATCGCTTGATTAGAAATCACATCGTGTCCTCCAACTTTTAGTGGGACCCATGCTTGGAAATCCAATGAATTTATAAAAGTCCGTAGATTTAGGAAAAATTGAGTAAATATCAACGGATTTTCAATTTCTTAGCCTCAATCGCTTCATCTGGATCCCAGATAACTTTCCGTGTGCTAGATTCATCAATTTACTCTGCCAAAACCTCAGCCTCCACAGTTTTCGTGATTTCTGTAGTTAGCCTCCAAACTTGCATACAAGTTGGTAGGAGAATTTTGTTCTTCGTCATATAGCCGCAATTTTCAACCAAAACTCAAAGTTTTTACACTTATTTCGATTGTAAATTGTCTGATCTTTCGATTGGCGTTATCAGTTTGTCCCCAAAATGCTCCAAAACCTTAGCCTCCAACATTTTGTAGTTAGCCTCCAAGAACCCTACAACAGCAAAAATTGTTTTGGAGGCTAAATGGAGGCTAACTACAAATCGCTATCAAATTGTTATTGGATTACGTTTTTCTAATGGATCCAATAAATAATAATTCAAATATTTTAAATTGGAATGCTCGTTCTTCGAATGGCAAAGAAGACGAGCTGATCAATTTTCTTACAGCTAATAACGTGCATATAGCAGTTATTACTGAAACGTATTTGAAACCTGGATCTAAACTCAAAAGAGATCCTAACTTTTTTGTGTATCGTAATGATCGACTTGATGGGGCATGTGGGGGAGTTGCAATCATCTTTCATAGGCGTATGAAACATCAATTGTTTTCGTCATTTGAAACTAAAGTTTTTGAAACTTTAGGTGTTTCTGTTGAAACACAGCTTGGTAAATATACTTTCCTAGCTGCTTATTTGCCTTTTCAATGCTCTGGACAGCAAGTTAATTTGCTCCAAACTGACTTGCGAAAATTGACTCGCAATAAGTCAAACTGTTTTGTCATTGGTGATTTTAATGCCAAACATCGGTCATGGAATAATTCTCAAAGTAATTCCAACGGCAGAATTTTATTTGATGAGTGCTCTTCAGAATATTTCTCAATTCAATACCCTGATAGCCCTACATTTTTTTCCTCTTCTAGAAATCCATCTACGATTGATTTGGTCTTAACCAACTATAGTCATCTTTGTAGCCAATTAGTTACTCATGCTGATTTTGAGTCTGATCATGTCCCAGTTACATTTCAAATATCCCATGAAGCGATTATCAATCCTATCAGCCCCACTTTCTATTATTTTCGAGCCGACTGGAATATATATGAAACATTTATTGACTCTAATCTTGATGTTAATATTCCTTTACAAACAAAACTTGATATTGACAATGCTCTTGAAACTTTAACAAATTCCATTGTTGAAGCCAGGAGCATTGCAATTGCAAACTGTGAATCCATGATTATAGACGATGATCTTAAACTCTTGATCCGTCTAAAAACGTGAGGAGGAGCAAATTCAACGCATTCCCTATCCTGCTATGAAAATTATATGGCAGGATTTGCAGAAAGAGATTAAAAAACGTTTTGCACAATTAAGAAACAAAAAATTTGAAAATAAGATTTCTCAATTGAACCCTGGCTCTAAGCCCTTTTGGAAATTATCTAAAATTTTGAAAAAACTTAAAAAGCCAATACCGGCATTGAAAGAGGAAAACAAATTATTACTAACTAGTTAATTGCGAAAAAGCTCAAAAACTTGCTATGCAGTTTGAAAGTGCGCACAATTTTTATTTAGGACTTACTAGTCCAATAGAAAATCAAGTTACTCAGGATATCGAAAACATTCTCCATCAAGAGAACGTGTTCGAAAATTTCTGGGAGACTGAAAGCTCCTGGCGATGATGGAATTTTCTACATCCTCATCAAGAAACTTCCAGAAAGTAGCTTATCATTTTTGGTTGATATATTTAACAAATGTTTTCAATTAGCTTATTTTCCTGACAAATGGAAAAATGCTAAGGTTGTTCAAATTTTAAAACCAGACAAAAATCCTGCAGAAGCTTCTAGCTATCGTCCAATCAGTTTGCTTTCCTCCATCAGTAAACTTTTTGAAAAGGTTATTTTGAACAGAATGATGGCCCACATAAACGAAAATTAAATTTTTGCCAATGATCAGTTCGGATTCCGCCATGGACATTCGACCACTCACCAACTTTTACGTGTAACAAATTTGATCCGTTCCAACAAATCTGAAGGCTGTTCTACTGGCCTTGCTCTTCTAGACATAGAAAAACACAGTGAAGGCTTGATTGTAGAATTTAAAAAACTTCAATTTCCAACATAAATTGTTTGGATAACCCAGTTATCTGTAAAATCGTACACTTCAGGTTATTTATCAGAACTACAAGTCTGAAAGACTTCCTGTAAGACCTGGGAGACTTGAGATACTGCAGGGTCGCCAAAAAATTTTATTTGCAGCTGACACAGGTCTTTCCACCAAAGGACGAAGTCTGCGTGTCTGTAGTAGATTGCAAGAAAAGTTTGGATGTTTTCTCTCCATACTTGATAAAATGGAAGATTTCTCCTAATGCTTGCAGAACTCAACTTATAATATTCCCAACTGAACCAAAAGCTTTTTATTTGAAACCTTCAAGTGGACATGTTATCACGATGAAAGGGGTTCCAATAAGTATGATGTATTTTTTAAATCATCAAAAACGAGGTATACTGTAACCAATCATAAAACTATTCCCAAATTCAATAATTCATGCCGAAATTTTTCCAGGAAACAGAGACCCATAGTAATAAGGAAATGTTTCATTATTATCCAACACAATTACTACCAATTTTATTTGCATCGAATTATGCCGTGTAATCCTCACGGCACATTGTAAAATGTAAGCTGGCTCTCCAGTCAAGGACCCTTTCGCTTACGGCGGGCAGTAATTATGCACCTCGGAATCCCATAAATTTCGCGCCAACCGACCAGAATCCATACGAACAATCCGCTTCGGTTTTCAACCCAGTTGTCGTAACGGAACCGTATCGCTCCGACCACCATCTTTCCTGAATCCACATTTCCCATTCCCCCGATTGCTGTTGCTGATACTGCCTGCCGGTTAACAAAGTTTCGGTGTAATGAAATTGTTACGGTTGGAAAGCAGACTCCCACGACGACGATGGCAACGAAACCATACGAAAAATACTGCCAGCCTGAAAAATCGGTACCATTGGCGTAAGTAAGGGAAGAAGGGTGCCGAAGGATTCTGGAAAAAAGGAAAACTCAGACCACATAGCAATATATTTTCAACAGAACTCGACTTGATGAAAAATCTGTAAAAATTGCTTCCTTGAAAAAGATCCTTCATGCGATCGAAACGTTGGACAAGATTGAATAGCTGCATTTGGCTTATTTTTGGAAACTTAAAAGCCTCTTCACTATGAACAATCATTCAGGACTGTTTTCCGAACAAATAATAGATTCCGTTACGTAAGGATCGTGCCACCACCTAATTCAGATTTCTACTTACGCCTACGATCGGCACAAGCACCAGGCACTCGACAAAAGTAAATTGCGGTTAAACTTCCGGCAAAAGTCAAGCACCGGAAGCGGTAAAACATACACCGTAGGTACCGAAAATGTGGGAGCAAACCGCGTTATACGTCGTTCGGTTTCGGTACAAGTCATCGTCGTCGTCGGTCGGCGGGGTAAATTTCCTGCATGGGATTGGCTTACAGCAACAGCATCCTATAGAATACACCATTCGATGCTTACCGAAGATTCGGAGTTGAGGGGTTGATGCATACGGAGGGGGTGGTAGAACTTCTGGTGTGCAGTCGGAAACGATATGGCTTTTGCATTTTACATTAATATTTTAATGTGGCGCAACAATGGACCTGATAACGACAATAACAACAAACAGCTCTCGAAAAGTTGGTTGGTGGATGTTTTTCAATTACTATTCAGCTGTTCCTACTTTTGAAGCTTTCGAAATGTGAGATATTAAACTCTTATTCTCTTGAAAAAAAAAACCTGAGGAGAAGGCAATTTAGAATTTTTCAAATTTTCTTTTAAAAATTCGCACTACCTTTTCTGAGCAGCTAAAACTTGTAATTCAAATTACACTGTAAAACTAAAAATACGATGCTCAAAAGTTATTTTTTGGTTATTTCGAAAAGTATTGTATTTTGCCATATAAGAGAATCGATATGATTTGTATGGAGCATGTTGAAAAAATCGATTTAATCTAAATTTTATCGTGCAAGATCAACCAAATTATATCTGAAATTTAAGTTTAAATCCTGTTTTGCATGCTTGGTTTATAAAATCACAAAAAAAAAGTTTGATAAATCACACTTTAAATGTCATGTAAATATCAACTAAACCAGTGTTTTATACAACTTTGGTGACCTGTAGCTAAAATATGTGACGTGCAGGGACATTTCTGAGAACGGCATCAGATTCAGCGACCCCAAATCTAGAGACACATAATTTAATCCTTGAGACACGCAAAAATGTCATTTTTGTTACGCTGTGTAATTTTCATTAGCTTAATTTTATGAGTTATAACATTGTACTTACAATTGATTGTTTAAATTCTAGGACCTCCGGCCACTAGTGTTCAGTCGAAGTGCACTAGTTGATATTTTAGGCTGAATATGATATTCAAATTAGGTATTTTCCAATAAGTGTACATCATAAGGTTTTAGTTACCGTTCTCGTGAAAGCCTGATTTAGCGCGTACACTTTTCCCTCGGAGAGTTTTGTGATATCTCATACCAGGACATGACTAGGCATGTTTGAATAAAATTTTCCAGAAAGCTCTAAGTAGACCAACCCTGTTCCCATTCAGACCCCACATATTCTAATTCGGAGCACCTTATATTTTATCGTTTTTTTTTTCATGCTAATTATATAATATAAATCCGATTTGTTGATATCAAAGCTTATTGTCCTCCTTCTATAAGCGCAAGCACTACAAAAAAACTCAATGCGTGAAAAAAACAATTAAGGCTAAGTAGCCCGTCATTCGTTTTAGCAGTCATACTGACATAACTGCTCGGAATTTTAAACTGAAACATCTCAGTCCTCGTAGATCATATTGATCCGGAAAAGTATCACTATATGCGCTGACATGCAGAAAGTATGCTGATACTTTTTCAGATGCATCAGTGCAATACCAACTGGTTTTCTTCAATTCGGAATTGTGACATGATTTAGTAACAATCATCACCGACACGTACAAATTTCAATGACGGCCTACTTCGCCTTAAATTCATGTCACAATGTCACAATCAGTTTCGTTAAAAAAAACGTGGGTTAATTCTGAAATTGGTTCAAAATGGATTACACTCAACTCTCCCTAACTTTTAAATGGACCATCGTGTATGGAAATATCGTGATGAAGAACACATTTTTTTTTAATTTTTGAGCTTTTTGTTATTTTGACAAAATTCATTCGAAAAAGTCATTTCAGTTTTGAATATAGCAAAATTTCAAAACATTGAAACGCTGCATAAAAATATCGGGTTAAAAAGGTGAATTTGTACGGAAAACTGAAAAAGACGGCATCAAATCTTGGGATTTCAAATTGGAGAAGTATCGAATTGCATTTCAGGATCATATACACTTAAGCAGACTCTATGAGTTCGGTAATTGAAATCACCGAAAAAGATCGGTGATCCAAAAAATCACAGACGTTTCGGTATATTCCAGCTTGATTACTGAAATCTGCGAAAAAAATCACTGAACTTCGGCGAATTGTTTCAAGATTAACGATATCGGTGAAGATATTTACCGACAAATCGGTAAACGAGCTCAAGTGCTGACTTCGGTGAAATATTCTGCTGAACTGTCGGTAATGAGTACCGTATTCGGTAACTTGGAGCAAGAAACGTCAAATCTACCATATGGTATTTTCAATTGGTTATTATAAATAAACTGCGAACAAACATATCCGGTGTTCGCAAAAATTTCTATAATCTTTGCTTGAGAAAAGTGATTGGAAGTTAACGGTACAGGTTAGTAATTACTTTGTAAACATCTGATCAAGATCTGTAGTGAGTATATTTACTATTTACTATAGGATGTTAAGAAGCAGAAATCAACGAACTGGACCTTCCAACCATGCGCCTAGCAGCATTTCGTGATGGTGTAGCACATCTGCGATTATGGAGCAACGATTGAGCCAAACTGCAACGGCTTGCAAGCAAATGTTTTCTACTGGATTATTGGTGATTTTGAGGACGAGTATGCACCCAGCAGGTTAGCTTCTTCAATCCGAGGTGATTATTCGTGCCACAGAAATAAATGTTTGTATCAAAAATAAATTTATGATTTGATTTTTTACTTTGCACAAACATCTGCAATTTTGCTTCCTCCTTCCAAAATAACCGATTATTCGGTAAATACCATTACAGAATAGGCACGGAATTTCGGTAATCACTACCGATCTACCGGTAATTTTGACAGCTTATCCGTCGGGCTCAAATTACAGTTCTTTCGGTAATCTTTTCGTTTACCGAACGGATTACCGACCGTTCAGCTGTTGAGATTTCAGTAAACGAACTACCGACGTCGGTGATTTTTTTTAACTGTGTAAGGAAGACAAGGCAGTCTTTTTACTTGTGTAAACATTAAATTTAGTTGTAAACATGTGACGTCATTCCTATCGTAACATATAAGATCTGGATCACCAGATTATTTTTTCAAAAACTTTGTTCGAGGTGGACAGGTATGACGTCGTACAGTAGCTGTCAGTTTACGCAATACATAACCTTATGAATATAACAAACCGTACCCAGCGGGTTTGAGCACAAAGGTTTATACAAAAGAAATCAAAACATTAAATAATGAACAAACATTTTGAATACATTGGGATTCCGTTTTTGGCAACATAATCGAAATTTTCAGTTGCCAAAAAACGAAACCGTGCCAAATTCGGAATTCATTTTTTTCCTATTTTATTTTGCAATATTCGGTCACTATGATATTATTGACAATTAGAAGTTCGGCAGTCAAAACTTCGGCGAAGTTCGGCGTCGGCATTCTAATTAAGTGCTTCGCCGACGCATAAGGAATGCCTTTGTCGGCGTAGCACTTCGGTAGAATGCCGACGCCGAACTTCAACGAACTTTTGTTGGTGATATTTCATTTCTCTTATGAACTTCGGTCTAAAGTTAATCTGAATGCACAATATTACTTTGTCCTTATTTATCGGTATGATGGGCACAGAGATGCACATATTACAGATTATTTTCAATGGAAATGATGTTATTGTACTCCATATTCAAAATGCAGTGTCCTTACTACTAATTGGAAGCGCTACCATACTACATAAAGGCTGCCTGTCTAATACATCATAAGCGGATGTTGCAAAAAACTGTTGAAGATACACTGGGGAATGTACTCAAACTATGTTCTTATTCTGTTTCTACATGTAAATTAAATGAATTGTGAACTTCCTTTGAGCCTAATTATAGAAGTAAGCTTCAAGAAAAAAAAATGATAATTAAATTTTCAATCATTCGATTCAGACTGGTAGATGATTTCATTATAGGCGTTTCAAACGTACCCCCAAAGAATGTTTTCAATTTCAGTGCATGCTTGACTTATCAAAACAAACAATCCAGCTGTCATACACGTTTCCAATATGGCGAAATGAACGATTCCACACATTGAACTACCTGTCTGCTAGATACCTTGCTCTGACTCTAAGCCCTTTTGGAAATTATATTATTAGCTGATTATGAAAGAACACAAAAACTTGCTATGAAATTTCCTTGACGAAAAGATCCTGAACCGACCGGGAATCGAACCCGGACACCTTCAGCATGGCTTTGCTTTGTAGCTGCGGACTCTAACCACTCAGCTAAGGAAGGCCCCCATACTCATTTTATCCTGCTTACAAATTCATTTCGAGCTTAAAACGATGGCCGACGTCTTTTCGGCAATCTCCGACTGCTGGTTCAACTACTCGTATACTGTCTGTTTCAGATGCTCCACCAAAAGCGCCATCTTCATTCATCGAAGCATTTTCAAACTGGGAATATAGGGAGTCGATGCCGGTTATGGACCCTTTGCGTATTATGGACCCCCTACAGAAAAACATAAAATTTACACTCAAAGCAACTTTATTCCTATGAAAATCCACCGGGGTAGCTTCGATTACATTGTTAGTCAGCAGTTTCAGGCAAAATATTTGGTTTGACACGCATAAATACAGATATTTGAACAGTTTTGTAAATGATACCACACAAGAGGGTCCATAATACGCATTTTTAGGTGGGTCCATAATAGGCTCGTCGGCAGCGAGCCGGATTACATGGGAATCAAATGAAGGGTCCATAATATGCAACGTCAAATTTGTAAACAATCCTATTATGGACCCCGGGAGGGTCCATAATAGGCATTCGGACAACAGTTTTTTAAATGCATATTTCGCTGGAAAAATCGAATGATTTTGTATGTTTTATAGACGTACTATGAAGTAAAGACATTGAATTTGTTGTTAGACTCCACAAAACATATATGCGTCTGAGATATCATTGCGGAAAAGCGTCTAGAATGAATTTCAGCTACTAAGGGGTCCATTACTAGCATTGAAACCCTATTTACATTTTCTCAAAAACAGTGAAATACGCATAACACAGAAAAAGCAAAAACAATATCACTAAACTATCCTCTTCAATCTCTTCCAACCGATGGTTGTGTCACAAGAAAAAGTGTCAGTTTGATTAATGTCTTTTCAATTGACCTGCACATGGCTCTCATGTGTTATTCAACCAAATAAATAGATTATGTCCTCAAGTCGTCCGTGTCACAAGGAGGAGAAAACACACGCAAAAACTATCGCAGATTATCTTCATCATCTTCCTTTCTCTCTACTCGAAATACTACGGAACACAGAGTGTTCCCAGGGGGGAAATGCAATCGTAGTCAGTAAAATCCATCCATTGGGAGGAAACCTGTCCGCCCCTTGCCGGTGACTGACGGAATTTTGATTAGCGAGACAGAAACAATTATAGAGTTGAATTGGATTCTTGGTTCCCATCGTGGATTGTCTGCATCCGTGGCCAGAGGTCTTTCCGGATAAGATCGATTATGGAAGGATTTTCTTTTTTCGGATTAATTCACACCCTCGGGGGACAAGCTACGATTGGTCATTTGTCAATATAGATGGAGCTGTTCTTATTTGGTGTCATCCTACCGAAGGAAACCCGTACCCATCTATTACAATCTTTCGTTTACCGATGCGTGATAGTTATTTATTGGATTACAATAAAAGTTAATCTCTTTATCACTGTGCAACCATGAACGCCTTTTCCTCGTTTGACGATAATCACAACACGTCATAAATACTAATAGACCTATATGCCAGCAGAGTTTGTCACATGTGAGAACTAAACCGCACACTCCACTTCATCAAACCGCCAAACTTAGTCTCGACCCTCATCGAGTCCCACAATCCGGATATAAATTACCCAATCTGGTGCTTCCGGGAGGAGTCGCGTGCCAATCCGAAGGTTCACTCCGATAACAAAAGCCAGGTCACGTGCCGTCAATTTACGGTGGATTATAAAGTGACTTCCCTTCGGATTCGGCATTTCAATTTGCTAGTGTTGATTTGATATGCTCTCAAAGTTGTAACTTTTTATTGTGCTAAACGGGTGCCAAACATGGGCGTCCGATTTGTTACGGGTGCCGGGAATGGAAATGGCCAGCTTCTGATGGGGTGCGCAAGATTGTCTTTCGATGATAGCTCTCATTAATATCAATAATGAGAAGACCATTTAGGCCGGCGATATATCCTACAGGACGACAGATGGAATAATAGACATATCAGAAGATGCATAAATTTTTGAGTCACTCGTTATCTATGCAAATGAGATTACTGCTGCAATATGTAGGGGAACTTACGTATTCTCGGCAGCTTAAGCCGATGCCGTAATTCTTTTGTAATTTTCTAGGACATCAGCAGATAAATTCCGTGTTTGTCTATTTACATTTATGCGTTGTTCAATCCTCTATCGATTCACACCGACAGATTTGTCAAAATGCTTTTACAACGCTGCGAACATCTCTTGTCAGTGTGACTATTGTCGGCAGCCTCATCCTCTTCGGCAACTTTCCCATAACAACTGCTGGTGAATCTCTTCGGCAGCTCCAAAACAGTCGCAATTTGAAGCGTGCTCATTCGAATCGATGGCATCTCCTGCGATATCGTTTGTTTAGTCTCGGAAATCTCGCCAGCGGGAAACGGACAGAACAAAGAATCATCTGAATGTTTCCACTGACGTATTTTGATAGAAAAATACTGTGTATTTGGCGTTTGAAATTTGGTTGCCAATAATAGTCGAATGGTGCCGAAGCCGTAAGTCTCCCTATGTCCAGCACTAGAATGGTAAATTACCCTTCAACGGAGCAGTGTAGGGCTGTGCATGATAAGCATTTATCGGTATCGGCGATATAATTTTGATTCAATATCGGTATCGGCGATATATCGGATTTGAAATTATCGGTATTGAACCGATATCCGATAATTTTAAAAAGATGGATGTAAAAGCAAAATCGACAATTTTCCTCATCAACTTTCACATTATGTAGTCCATTTCTTGAATATTGTAGTAACGACATGCAATTCCCAGAGGACATCTAGAGTTCCATTGAATGAGTTTCGTTTCTTCAATATAATTAATGAAAATAGTTCTGATTATCGGACCGGCAATTGCTTTATCGATATCGGGAAATATCGGGTCATGAGATATCGGATATCGTATCGATAATATCGGCCCGATAAAATCGATATTATCGATAATATCGATATTTGCACAGCCCTACAGCAGTGCGCATCGTACCCTCGTACTGTGCGTAGCTACACAAATTCTTTCTGTTCCCGGAAGTTTTTGAAACGACGTAAAGCAATAAAACAGTACAGTGCTAAAAAATCAGTATTTTCCAGTACAGGTATGTTCCGTTTTTATCAACACGATCGTCAATTTTCAGTTGACAAAAACAGAACCGTGACAAAACGGAATAATTTTCTTAGACAAAATATTTTACAAATTTGAAAAGAAAATTGTAGTTTTGTCAGGATAATACACATTTTCATCAGAAAAAAGCACAGAATTGATGTTTAGGAGCTGTGAGGAGCATTTAGATTGTTCATACTTATAGGTTCGTAATGAAAGTTGATTGTAGACTCCTACCAATGAATATAATTTTGTAATATATCATTAATAGTTTTAGTTGTTTCCAATAAATGTAATATAGAATTCAAATGTATTTAACATTATATGGTGCGTCATATTTGTAAAAATAACTACAAGGAAGTGGGTCAAGCTGATTATTGTTCTTTTTTTTCAAGAAAGATTAAACAAGAAACAACTTCTTTTTCTACTATTCATCCTCATCTTTCTGCTTCATTTTCTTTATGGCATTACATCTCAACTGAGAACTTCTCAGCTTAGTGTTCTTATAAACACTTCCGCAATTATCAATTGAGAACTTATTTGTTTTGTGATTTTTTTTTGCATTTTTGGCAACACCCGATTGGCGATTGAATGCGGAGTTATGTTGAGAAAAACTGCGAACTGAAATAAATATTTACGGTTTCCTGTGCCAAAATCTTATCAGTAAAAAGATTGTGGTTATCCTTCTTCTAAAGTTATTTCTACCAACCAAATCGCTAATCTAGAACAGCGTCACCATCGCCTTTTAGCTTTACCGTAAGATCACGAATAGACTTGCAATGTACTAATCTTAACCCTCTAATACCCAACTCCGCCTTTAGACGGGGTACACTTTGGAATTTTGTGTATTTTTTCGTAGCTCGGAAATCAAAATGATTTTATTTTTGGCTTAAACCTTGACTCATAACACGTATATATAAAAAAATATGACTTTTAGAACATTTTTGTATTTTTGAAAATTGTTCAAAAAATTGTATTCTTATATAACCGTCGAATGCCTGGGGTTCATTTAACGTGTATTATAAAAAATCGTACATTTTATATTTTTCTACTATCAACCTATCACAGAAGAAGAGCTTGGTGATATTAAAATAATTTCAAACCTGTTTTTCCGTTAATTAGAAATAAAAGTATTGTAAGAACTTAAATCATTATTATTGCCAAAAATCAGTAACTAGAAAAGGCTTAAATAAATGAAAAAGAATAGGGATGTTCAAAAATGAAAATTCTTCTTCTTCTTCTTTCTGGCGTTACATCCTCACTGGGACAGAGCCTGCTTCTCAGATTAGTGTTCTTATGAGCACTTCCACAGTTATTAACTGAGAGCTTACTATGCCAATGACCATTTTTGCATGTGTATATCGTGTGGCAGGTACGAAGATACTCTATGCCCTGGGAAGTCGAGAAAATGTCCAACCCGAAAAGATCCTCGACCGGTGGGATTCGAACCCACGACCCTCAGCTTGGTCTTGCTGAATAGCTGCGCGTTTACCGCTACGGCTATCTGGGCCCCCCAAAAATGAAAATTATAAAAATCAAAAACCAAAATTCATAAATTTGCGAATAAAAATAAATCATTGTCCAGTACATGCTTAGCACGATTTTAGATATCTAAAAATGATGTTAAAATCGAAAATAAAAATTTGGGCATTAGAGAGTTAAGTTCTAGTTGTTTTGTTAAGTAAAAACAATATTAAATACCGTAAAATGGGGTAACTTTGATAGTTTTTTCGTAGAAAACTTCAATATTTATGCATGCTGTTTCAAAGAATTACAATTTATATTTTAAAAACAAGTACTGACATCCTAGCTATCGATTGCACTTGATCGATTGCCAAAAGATTTATTCTGAATGGATATATAATTTTTCATATAATCGAAAGTCGATTTTCTGATTTGGGGTAACTTTGATAATGGAGTATAAATCAAACAAGATTGAATGAATTACGGAACATTTATAGGGCGTTGCATACCTCTAGGCGTTTAACGCTATATGGAAATTTCTGACTTAGATTACAAAAATGGTCCCAGTTTGTAAAAATGGTTTTCGCTAAGAGATTTAAGACCGAATTCATGTTCTACTATAACTAGGCTATCATGGGTGAGTGACGAACTCATTATGACTTTATCAAATAGGGGTCGTAGAACAGATTGTTTGTAAGCATTGCAAAAATGCTAAAATCTTGTAAATTTTTAATATTTGCATAAAAATTCTCAAATGCAGTTGATTCCAACGAAAATAGCTTTGACATGAAGTGTCATAATAATACTCTTTACTATAGCATTCGTTTTTCTTAACTGATTGACAGAAACTTCGTTATTTCGTTTAGTATGTTGGGGGTCTCGCACTATCAAAGTTATCCGCATTATCAAAGTTACCCAGTTTTATGGTACTAGTGATCCCGTCAAACTTCGTTTTGCCAGCAACAGTGAAATAATCGTGTAAGTCTATTAGTCCGTTCTTAAGCCATTTCGTGACATTCGAACACCATTCCAGAAGATCATCGAAAACACAAAAATGTACAAACTCAAGAACAAGCATCACCAAATTAGAACTTTTTGTTAAGACAATCTTTTGTAAAGTTTTATGAATAAGCATATGACTTGGTTTAAGACTCCTAATTAAACTTTTAGTCTCCATGTGGGAAAGGGGTTCTGGTCTGCTCAAAGATTTAGGTCCCAGCAAATTTGGGGTGTGAACGTGCGTGACGTGGGAACGTCCAGTATCAACAGTTTCTCAAATTGTCAGCCACTTCAGCCCTTTTCCCTCTTCCTTGATGCAAACTGATTATATGGAGGTTACAAAATGTTCTATGGATTGCTAAGTTTTGCTGGACATCTTCTCCTACCCCTTGGAACAGGATCTAAAAAATAGATGTTTGCTATAATGTGTGTAATGCTATGAAGTTTGAGAGATAGAAAATAATGTCCAAAATATTACGGGGTCGAAAGTCTTATCATAAATAAAATGAACTCGATCACGGCTCTTGCCGTTGCTCAAACATTCTTGAGTTCATTCCCAAGTGCATCTCTTATAAAAAAAAACTGAACATACAGTCAGTGACATAAGCTAGTAACCAAATGTTGTTTTTCCATAGAAAATGCTCAAGTTTGTAGGGCTGTACCTTAGCTTCTGGTAGTCCGAATTGGCTGAAATTTGGATGACGAACTACAAATAACTTGAAGTTTTGCTAGTAAAGGAATTATTACATTGCAGTCATTTTGCATAGAGTTTCAGAGGGTTGTTCAAAGACAAAAGTAAGTAACCGAGAGACTTTTAAATTTAATTCGATAATTCGGTAAAACTGAGTATTTTGTATAGAAAAACAGCATTTGATTACTAACTTATGTCACTGACTGTATATGGGATAGTCCATTAATCACGTAAGGGGTTATGGGGGAAGGAGGGGTTTGAGATATCTTATGTGTCATACAAATTATTTTTTTAAGTTCATACAAAAAATCATACCATAGGGGGAGGGGGGTCGAGAAACCGCCAAAATTTTCTGACGTTAATAATGGAAGCCCCTATGTCTATCAAATTTACATAGGAAATTCTTTGATGCCATGTTATATAGAAAAAGCAGAGGTCTTTGCAACTCTCTTAAGTACGTATTCAACTAGTCACAAATTCTGGTTGTTGCTAGGACGTGGCCAAAACAACTCTCGATTGTTGGAGGATGGGTAAATCTTGTCTAACAGGCTATGCTAAGTTTGATCCAATTGATTTGATGATAACAAGGAGTCGAACCTTATTGAATCCTATATGACTTGACACCTTACCATGTATAGTATGTGCTCAACATTAACATTATGTCGAAAATTAAACTCTGAGGCTATTGAAAAGTATTTTAATTGCTTCAAAATAAATATTCAGTTTATATTCTAAACATTTTGAAAATAAAAAAATCGATTTTGGAGTGTTGATAAAAACGGAATAATTTGTTGACGAAATTGGAACGTGACAAAATCGGAGCGTGACAAGATCGGAACGTGATAAAAACGGAACATACCTGTACTATTTTTAAACTATTGATCTTCTTAGGATCCTTGTTTGAACCCGTGTTTTCGATTTTTCGTTAGACCCATTAGCGGAAGCGAGCGGTGGTAATCCTTCTTGGACACCGTCTTGGGAAAACAAATCTTAGAAGGTCTCTTCTTCTTTCGTTAATTTATTAAACTTGGTTGCAATCACGAAAAAAAAGAAGGAAGAATCTCCGAATTACCAAAAAAGTTAGATTTAAAACTGTCACAAAACGTGGAAAAAATGAAAAAAAGAACCTATCTCCGGAATGCGCACTTTCTTCCAAGGGTGAAATGAACAAACACTTCGATGCTTTACACAAATTTCTCGAATATCTAATCAAAGCAGCCTCTAGCCCAGGCTCTTTGATTCAAGTGACGAAACAAAGAGTGCCGCCTAGCATGGTCTTTTTTGACCGCAGCTTCTTCTGGAGGCCATAGTAGGCCCGACTTCCACTGATGATGCGCCTCCGTACTTCACGGCTAACGTTATTGTCAGCCGTCAGCAAGGATCCAAGGTAGACGAACTCGTCGACCACTTCGAACGTATCCTCGTCTATCGTAACACTGCTACCTAGGCGAGCCCTGTTGCGCTCAGCTCCACCAGCTAGCATGTACTTTGTCTTGGACGCATTCACCACCAGTCCAACTCTCGCTGCCTCGCGTTTCAGGCGAGTGTACAGGTCTGCCACCTTTTCAAATGTTCGGCCGACAATGTCCATATCATCCGCGAAGCAAACAAATTGTCCGAATCTCGTAAAAATCGTACCCCGGCTGTTGAGCATACACCTTCTAGCGAAATATTGAACAACAGGCACGAAAATCCATCACCTTGTCGTAGTCCCCGGCGTGATCCAAACGAACTGGAGTGTTCGCCTGAAACCTTCGCACAATTTTGCACACCTTCCATCGTTGCTCTTAACAGTCTCGTGAGCTTCCCGGGAAAGCTGTTCTCGTCCATGATTTTCTATAGCTTTACGCGGTTGATACTATCGTATGCCGCCTTAAAATCGATGAAAAGGTGATGCGTTGGGACCTGGTATTCACGACATTTTTGGAGGATTTGCCGGACAGTAAAGATATGGTCCGTTGTCGATCGGCCGTCAACAAAGCCGGCTTAATAACTTCCCACGAACTCGCTTACTATAGGTGATAGACGACAGAAGATGATCTGGGATAATACTTTGTAGGCCGCATTTAGAATGGTGATCGCTCGAAAGTTCTCACAATCTAACTTGTCGTCTTTCTTGTAGATGGGACATATCATCCCTTCCTTCCACTCCTCCGGGAGCTGTTCTGTTTCCCAGATTGTGCCTATCAGCCGGTGCAGACAAATAGCCAGCCTCTCCGGGCCCATCTTTATGAGTTCAGCTCCGATACCATCCTTACCAGCAGCTTTATTGTTCTTAAGCTGGTGAATGGCATCCTTAACCTCCCTCAAAGTGGGGGCTGGTTGGTTTCCATCCTCCGCAGTACTGACGAAGGCATTTCCTCCGTTGT
The DNA here is from genome assembly GCF_002204515.2 of Aedes aegypti. Lineage (NCBI taxonomy): Eukaryota > Metazoa > Arthropoda > Insecta > Diptera > Culicidae > Aedes > Aedes aegypti. Next base: position 31,829 of record NW_018736167.1, on the reverse strand, counting down.
GCCTACCTTCATTGCCTGTGCTCTCAGCGTCATTCAGTTGCTCGTCGAAGTGCTGCTTCCACCTTTCGATCACCTCACGCTCGTTCGTCAAAATGCTCCAATCCTTATCCCTGCACAACTCGGCTCGCGGCACGAAGCCGTTGCGGGATACGTTGAGCTTCTGATAGAACTTGCGTGTTTCTTGAGACCGGCACAGCTGTTCCATCTCCTCGCACTCCGTCTTCGCCAGGCGGCGTTTTTTCTCCCGAAAGAGGCGGGTCTGCTGTTGCCGTTTCCGTCTATAACGCTCCACGTTCTGCCGGGTCCCTTGCTGCAGCATGACCGCCCGCGCTGCGTTCTTCTCCTCTAAAATCTGCCTACATTCCTCGTCGAACCAATCGTTCCGTCGACTCCGTCCCACGTACCAGACGTTGTTCTCAGCTGCATCGTTGATGGCTGCCTTCACTGTTCTCCAGCAGTCCTCAAGAGATGCTTCATCCAGCTCACCCTCTTCCGGTAATGCAGCCTCGAGGTGCTGCGCGTATGCAGCCGCGACATCCGGTTGCTTAAGCCGCTCTAGGTCACACCGGGGCGGCCGTCGGTACCGTACGTTATTAACGACGGAGAGTTTTGGGCGCAGTTTGACCATCACCAGATAGTGGTCAGAGTCGATGTTAGCGCCACGATAGGTCCTGACATCGATAATGTCGGAGAAGTGCCGTCCATCAATCAGAACGTGGTCGATTTGTGATTCTGTCTGCTGTGGTGATCTCCAGGTGTATCGGTATGGAAGGCTGTGCTGGAAGTAGGAGCTACAGATGACCATATTCTTGGAGGCAGCGAAATCAATTAGTCGTAGGCCATTTTCGTTCGTCAGTCGGTGGGCGCTGAACTTTCCAATCGTCGGTCTGAACTCCTCCTCCTGGCCAATCTGAGCGTTTATTTTATTTTTTTTATTTTATTTTATTTTAGGAGTAGGGAAAAGCCCGTTTGAGTTGAGCTTAAAAATGAACTCTCTCTCTCAAATAGGCATAAAACCTTCTCATCTTTTCGCATCAACAGATTAGCAAATCCAAATGATATAATTGAATTAAAACTAATAAACAAATATCTGTTAAATAACATTCAAATCTTACGAATAACACAATAATTGCTTAATTCTTTTCTTAATAGCAGATCTAGACAAATTAAAATCAAACACATTATAACACTTGTTGAATACACGACACATACTAGCTAAAGGAGAATTATAACAGTAATTAGTTCTCGATCCCGGTACGCGAAGAAAGTCGTTGGTGCGCAAAATTCGACTACGGATGTTGATGTTCAATTGGCACAGCAAATTGGCACAGTTTATACGAGAAGTCAGCAGGTCAGCGATAAATGTCGCTTTCGATACATTTCGTCGCACTTCAAGGAGATCTAGGTTTATTAGTTTACAGCGATCTTCGTAGTTCGGGAGGTTCAGCGGGTCATTCCAAGGCAATAATCTTAAAGCGAATCTTAAAAATTTTCTTTGAACTGATTCAATCCTGTCGACACCATTTTTATAAAAAGGAGACCAAACAACCGACCCATATTCAAGGATTGAGCGAACTAAGGAGCAGTATAAAGTTTTCAGACAATACACATCTTTAAACTGTTTAGTAATACGGAAAATAAATCCTAATTGAGTGTGGTCACATAAGAAATATGATCTTTGAAAGAAAGTTTCGAGTCTAATAGAACTCCCAGATCTTTTACGACAGATTCTCTGTTCAAAACGGTACCATGTAAGATATAGTCTCTTATAATGGGATTCTGTTTGCGCGTAAATGTTATAACTGAGCATTTTGAAGAATTTAAAATCATTCTATTTGAAGTGCACCAATCCGAAAAAATGTTGAGTTGATCTTGAAGAAAGTCTGCATCAGCTTCAGTCTTAATAGTTGAATAGAGTTTGAAATCATCAGCGAATGACAGTTTGTAACAGCTCAGAAGAAGATTCACATCGTTGAGGTACAACAAGAAAATCAGCGGCCCAAGATGACTTCCTTGTGGGACTCCTGATGTCACGGTAAACGAAGATGAGAGGTGCGTTCCTATTTTAACAGACATGGATCGATCCGTGAGGTACGATTTGATCCATACAAGGAAGAAACCGTTGAAGCCGAGACGATTAAGCTTAGCTACTGCAATTTGATGGTTTACTTTATCGAAAGCGGCTGAAAAGTCTGTATAAATGGCATCAGTTTGGTTTCCGCTCTCCATTTCACGGAGAATCAAGTTGGTGTAGAGAACTAAGTTACTCATCGTTGATCGTTTCGGTGTAAAACCGTGTTGTTCTTCGGCAATCAAATTGGAGCAATGATGCATCATGTATTCTAAAACCAGCTTTTCAAACAGTTTAGAGGCGGCACTTAAGGAGGCGATTCCACGATAGTTCGATATAACTCTTTTGTCTCCTTTTTTAAAAACAGGAAATACATAAGATGTTTTCCAATTCTTGGGGAATACACCGCTTAACAACGATTGGTTGAAAATCGTTGCTAAAGGTAATGCTATCGATGATATGCATTTACGGATTACAATTGAAGGAATCCCATCTGGACCAGGACTCGTTGATATCTTTAGATGATTTCCAGTAGACTCAACCATTTCAGTGGAAATAGGAGATATTTGTTCGAAAGCAGGACCTTGAGGAACATTGGAAGCCGCATTTAGGATATTGAGATCGGGAAGGTGTTCAGCAACGAATACGCTTTGAAAGTGTAGGCGAAACAATTCTGCAATGTCTCCGACAGAGGACGCTTCCACGTTGTTACACACCATGGTAGACGGAAGACCATCTTCTTTGCGTTGTTTGTTCACATGCTGCCAGAAATTTTAGATCTCCTATGATGATTTTGACGTCGTGGCTAGGGCAGCTATCGCACTCGCGTTCGAGCTGCGCGTAAAAAGCGTCTTTATCATCATCAGTGCTTCCGGAGTGAGGGCTGTGCACGTTTATTATGCTGAAGTTGAAGAACTGGCCTTTGATCCTCAACTTGCACATTCTCTCATTGATCGGCCACCACCCGATCACGCGCCTCTGCATATCACCCATCACTATAAAAGCTGTTCCCAGCTCATGTGTATTGCCGCAGCTCTGGTAGATAGTATGGTTACCTCTAAACGTTCGCACCATTGATCCCTTCCAACACACTTCTTGAAACGCTACGATGCCGAATCCGCGGTCCTTCAGCACGTCGGCGAGTATGCGTGTGCTCCCGATGAAGTTGAGAGATTTACAGTTCCACTTCCCAGCTTCCAATCGCTAGTCCCTTTCCGTCGCTGTGGTCTTCGCCGATTGTCCCGGTTTGTATTCTCTTGTTGATTATTCGTTGCTTGATGTTTTTACGGCTGGCTTGCAGGGCCTGACACCAACCCCCTAGATTTTCGGAGGACCATTCCCCCTAAATGTTCGGAGGGCCATAGTGCGCAGTTTAGCTTAGAGTCCTTCTCTAGCATTCGGACGATGATCAGCCGCCCCTGACATGGGGAACAGACGCTGTTGTGAGCCGCTCCTAACATGGAGTACAGACGCTCAAGGTTTGCAGAAGCAAAAACAAAAGCAAACCCCCCCTTCCCTGTCAGCATACGACCAAAGTTCCCATCGGAGGTTGGTTACCCGATCTTCCCTAAGGTTACTCGTACCCCGGCCAGTACCGCGAGGAGGTAGGGATAGGAGTTGCTGGGCAAGAGGCTAAGGACCGCACAGAGGGGTCTATTTTATTCCTTCAGGTACGCGAGGCACCAATGGTACGCCATGCCCAGCCATTTACCAACCATTCCTGAATTAACACGTTTTATTTTTTGCGCGGTTTTTTTTGCACGGCACGTATCCCTAGTGTAAAAAAACCCTAGTGCACAATCAAATTCCTCAAAGAATGTCGAAGAGTTGCTTCATAGAGATGGTCGGGTCTCGGGTTTTCAAACCCAAAACCCGACCCAATCCCGAATTTTTCGGGTTCGGGTCGGGTTTAAAGGCAACAAAACTATCGGGTACGAGTCGGGTTCGGCCTTGAAAAAAGTGGGTAGCGGTTGGCTAAGAATTAACACTACGGACTGCCTGTTCCGGTGGTAAAAGTCCACCTCACAGGTGACCCCTAATTCTTACGGCTTTAAGCTTACCGTGCCTAAGAATGAATGATTAGGGGGCCTAAATAATACCTAGCCGCAAACGGAGCCTGTGGAGTTCCAGGGCGACCTCTACAGTATTATGCCCTTCCTGTGCTACCCGGAGCAATGGTGCAGGTGACCTTGTGTTTCTCCGAGATAATTGGCTGCCCTTCTTCAGTCTCAAGCCTGAGGCTAAATAAGGGTGGGATTATTAATACATTTAATGTAATTTAGTTTAAACTTTCACCTCTATGGTTTCGCATTATGCGTTTTTCACAGTGTATTCTGTGCTTTTCGCCTTTGGCGACTTTTAAGAGATACCGATCTGGTTTTGTTCGCTGCTGGTCTTTTTCGTTCTGAGATTGCAAAAAGCTTAATCCTGCCTAGTTCGGGTAGTGGCTACGGCTAGGATAGCATAGTTAGATCAATCTCCAGCATAAAATGTCAGCAACGATCAATCTTTGTAGACTCATGCAAATGGTACAGCTCAAGTGGCGCTAGTTCAAAAACCTTACTTTTGTAAACTTTTATCTAGGAAACCTAGTGGACCCAGTTTTTGCTACTTTTAGAAACGTGAAATGGCAAATTCGCGTACCATGCCTCGTGCATGCGTGCTCGTAAATAGCGCTGACGTCGCTACACTCATTTCTGAGTTAACAACCAGAGATGTATGTGCTGTCACAATTGATATTTCTGTATGTGACCTCAATAGGAAATACGTCTTTCGTTTTGTGGTGTATTTACCACATGATGAACCATCCCCGACGGATGATTTCAAACGAGTTGTCGTTCACTGCCTATGAAAAGGCCTTCTGCTGATTGTGGGCAATGATATCAATTTGAGAAGCTCCAGTATGATGGAATGATTAAGTACTTCAAATCTTGGATTACTTATTGTAGGAAATCCCCCAACCTTCATGGTATCTGCTAGAGAAGAAGTGTTAGACATAATGCTCTGCTCGAATAGAATCAGTCACGAGTTGACGAATTGGCATGTATCAGAAGATGAATCATTATCTGATCATCGCTACATCTCTGTATGAACATAAGAATGTAAATTCGCAGACTTTGCATTTGTTATAATCCACAAACTGGGAATTGGTTGTGACCAAATTCCATGGAGTTTCTCCGTCCATTGGAAATCCTAGTGATTTGGATGTTTCCACTTCCGGTGAATTGGGACACAAATGTCCTTGTTTCGAGTGATCTCACAATTGCTTGTCACTTTGATTATATATAGTTCCTCACAACTCCCTTCGCGGGACGAGTAGACGTCTGTACATTACTGAGCCATCCCAAGGGTGGCTAAGTATTTAATAAATCTGTCAAAGCAGAATTGCAGTCGCTTGGTTACAACCTTGACTGGCCACTGCCGACTCAACTATCACATGGCAAATATTCAGTGTGTTGATACATTTGTGTGTAATAGTTGTGATTCCGATTATGGAAGTTCTTATCACCTTATACGTAACTGTCAAGTTTTCGCGTAATTGCGATTCCAATTACTTGGTTAACACTTATTAAGTGAAACTGATTTCAAAAACCTGAATCTTCAGGACTTTCTGGTATTCTTAACCCGCTGTGGTAATGAGCTATAGGCTCTCTTTACGCTCATGCGTTTTGCAGTGCCCTTTTTAGGGCGCTGTTCGAACTCATTGTGGTATGGAGCTACATGCTCTTAAATCGCTAATGCGATTTTCCCTCTTCAAGGGATCCCACTCCTATTTCCTCCCATCTTTCCCTTCCCCTTCCTCTCCCATCGGGTAGATGATGAAATAGGCTCAAATATGGCGATGGCACAAATCTCCCAAATAACGGGGAACGTGCCTCTGGAGCCGGCCTTCTGATACCTTCTGATACCTGCTACAGGTTTGAAGGCAACAAAACTATCGGGTACGAGTCGGGTTCGGGCTTGAAAAAAGTCGGGTTGAGTCGGGTTTGGTGAGAATTGCAAACAGAGTAGCATCCTGAAAGCTTCCCTATGTATCAGAAACGTTGAATTTACCATCTTCTCGAGCTCGGGTTTAATTCGAGTTTTTCTCACAAAAAAAATTCGGGTTTCGGGTCGGGGTCAAGTCCGGGTTTGCCTTTCGAATATTGTCTCGGGTTCGGGTCCCGGAAGAAATAAAATAAGTCGGGTACGGGTCGGGTTCGGGTTTGGAAAAATTGAAACCCGACCATCTCTTTTGCTTCATACCTTTCTCAAACAAATGTCAAATTAGTCAAATCATATTGCGAGATTTGTCACACTTTCAACGTGAATTCCTTCTGGAGGACAACCATTGCTACTATGGCTTGTCTTTATCCAGAATTACGTTCCTTGACTCAACTAAAAAACTACTAAAACTTTTAAAGTTCAAACTAAGGAATTGCAACCTAAAAAAAAAACTCATTGATTCTATTGAATTCTCCAAAAAAAAATTAAAAATCTTTAAAAGAGAGGTGAATTTGAGATGCTAAAAGGATATATTTTCTTCAAACTTTCAAAAATGGAAGATTTCTCCTAATGCTTCTGTCATGTCTACCTATCTCAAGTGATATTTCTTATGACTCTGGTACCTTTTACTAGTTCGTACCTACGGAATTTCTGAGCTATAAATACTGACTACCGTAGGCGCAGAAGAGAGACTTCCCGAACTGTGGACTGATTAACTTATTATTTTATTCTTTATTTGCAGGATATAAAAGCTTCCAAAACTTAACTTATGAGATCCACAATACCAAAAGCTCTTTATTTGAAACCTTCAAGTAAAACTGAGAGATGAGAGGGGTGGTTCAGATAAAGTTTTGCATCTCGGGCTCGTGTTATATAAAAATTTAACTTTCAAAAATCATATTGAGGGCATTCAAGCCAAATGTAACAAATATATGTGTTGAATATCAGATGTTAATAATTTATGCAAATTAAAATGATTGCCATTGGAAACGAATACAGATTACTTGACATGTCCCAAAAATCGTTTTTTTACCCGACTTGACTCAGTGACCCACCGGAATAACTCCGGTTACATGAATATTCTCGAATTTCTCTGGCCTCTTTTATGAACTAGGTAATTCACTGAGCGGTAAGGATTTAGTATTTTTGCTTTCACTCAGGCCTATACAGGTTAATGATTTTAGAAAAAAAAATAAGATTGCAAAATCTCATCTAATCTAAATCTTTCTAATAAACACGTGAAATCATCTCACCTGTAAAAATTCTGGTCTGCTACAGCAAATTAAATGTAATATGTTGTTAACAAAATGGTAATAATATTATTCAAAATTTTAAAAAAAAATATCTCTTACCAACTGGCAAAATTATTGGAACTCTAGTGATAAAGGACGTTGGTGTCATTCGATTTGTCCTAAAGTAAGTCACTTTCCATGGTTTAATAATATGTCAGTTAGTAGAAATTTTATTTGCTCATTTTCGAGGTTAATGTCAAATCATTACACTTGCAACAGCCATTTGTATCGTTACAACATTACAGATTCCAATTTGTGCGACTGTGGGAAATCCTATGAAGACATTGATCATATAGTATTTCATTGCGACAAATTTATTTCTCCAAGAAACAAATTATTGAACAGCATAACTAATTTTGGTCTCTCAGTTCCTGTGTCTGTGCGTGACATACTAGGTGCAAAATGTTATCCAATTTTAAAATTATTAGGGGTATTCACTTAACAGCGTAAAACGCTTGTAAGCCATGCTAAATTGATTCATTAAATATTTCATGACATTGTCAAACAATGCAAATGAAACATTTCGGAGTGCTCAAATTCAACAGCTAAACAATCCAAGAGCGCTTTGGTAATCTAACAAATATCAATAATTTGTTTTGTTGGGACGGATACGGAAGAAAAAAAGTTTAGATTCTCGGCTGGGTGCAAGACGAAATTGCACTATGAACTACAACTTGATGCTGCCAAACCAAAGACAAATTAAAGACCCCCATGTCCCTTGCAGTTGCCCAAAATTTTATGGCTCATAAGGTAATCTAGAATGCCGTTCAAAGTGTACTGCGATCTGTCAAACTTGGGTACCTTTTACACTACCGAGGGACCAAATGCAGTACTAGAAGTGGTACCCAATCTGAGCCCGAGTGCGACGGACCTGGCCAAACGGTTGTTGATTTCCAATTAGTGCTTGTATTCCAATCCGTAACTTGTGTGTCCTCGACCAGGACTCCTGGTGGGAAAATTGAATACCTCAATCTTAGACGAGTTGGTTTACACTCTGTTCAACCACATAGGAAACGTGATTTTTTTAGAGACTGTCTCCAGGCGTAAATATATCAAGCTATTAACTCAATCACGAGGACTTTTAATTAGGGGTATTCACTTAAAGTTGCGTAATTGAAAATCTGCGTAAAATTGGCAATGAATTATTTCAAATGAAATGTTCCACTTCTGACACGATGACAAATGAAAAATACATCTACACGGAGAAATCAGACTACCCAAAATATAAGTTCTTTTTACCCAAATTTGGGTAAACTACATTTAGTTTTTACCCACGGTTGGGTTGTTTTGCCTCTCTCGCAACAGCAATGTTGTCAAAACAGAGAGAGATGCACCGACCCAACGTCGAAGTTCAATGGCATAAGCCAAATTTTGGTTCTTTCGAGTTTACCTAACGTTAAGGGGACACGGGAGACCGTGTTATTTACCCTATCTTTCGTCTCACACTAACAATAATCATCAAAACTTTGTGGAAGCAAATCTCGAGTTTAAGTGAACCGATGAAGCTGAAAATGTATCGGGTTGTGCACTACATATATAGAATCATAGTGATACATTTTCGCATCGATATATGGAGTGGTTCTTGGGATTTGCTTCTTGAAATGGATAGGGTGATTATGATGACGTCCCGTGCGGCCTTAAGTTGTTTTAACTCGGCTCGCGGAGACTTCGAAAGCTAACGCTGGGTAGATTTTTTTTTTGCACTGAGTTGTTTGTTTTGCCGCTGTCAAGTGGAAACAACCTAATGATAGGTATATATCAGCTAACCCAAATTTGGGTTATCCCATGGAAGAGCCGAATTGCGTCAAAAGAAGTCAAAGTTGGGTTGATATGTAGTTACCCAACATAAACATTTGTCAAACAGCGAAATATGTGTTTTCGTTTGTTTATTTTCTGAATTTGAACTTATTCCAGACTTGAAATCTTAGTTAATCAATTTCGGGGATTGTTTTATTTAAGCTGAAGCTAAAAATCAACTATTTGTACATACCAAAAAGTTTAATGAGTTGTTGTATAGGCAATAAGAGTCAGTGCATTATAAGCCACATCTCTGGACATGGTTTGTGTGACTGAAAAAAAAATCACAACTTAACCGATAAAGCACAGGGACCACTTCGAGGTGACAAAATCATCCATGTTGCGACAAAAACAGTATCGTGTGGCCAATATAACAAACCGTGGAAGGACATTCCATGGATTGCATTTTCATTTGTTCTCTGACTAGCTTCTACGAAGCATCACCTTCTAATCTCAGAACAATATTTTTTTCATATCATTCTCTTGTCTAATTCATGCCACACCATTGCGCATCAGGTTCAATAAGCAATTTTATGCTGTATCTTTTGCACATACGAATCCAGTTCCTTTGTAATCCTTCAGCAATGGACCTATGCACGGGTTCACTATTTGACGTTTTAGCAGTGCCGTGCTATATATGTTTCCATGGCAACAAGTGAATTCGGCATCGCTCAAACGTCAAATTCGTGAACTCGTGCATCGGTCCATTATCTCGTTTCAATAATTTTCTGAATGTGAATTTCGTTTGTTTTGGTTTGGGAGTTGCTACGACAATTATCGCATCCTTGGATTGAATATTGTCTCATTTCAAGCATTTGAAATATTCCATTCATAGCATACGCAATATCGTGAAATATTTGAGATACGCAATCAATCATGAGGGCTCACGAGGGCAGAGAGTGATTCTATTTGAAATTTCTGAACATCAAACATGGTGCGCCAACAAATTTTCAGTGTTTTAGATCCCAAAAAGAACTCAATTGTGAGCTGAAACAACTCGTTTGAAGCAAATTATTGGTGTTTACAGCGGCAAAATCTGTAGACAACTAGATTGAAAATTTCTCGTTTGACATTCCACCGAACAAAGTAAGGAATATTTCATTTGAAACATTCCATTGCAGAAGTTACGCAAAATTGCACTTTACGCGACTTTAAGTGAATACCCCTATTGTTCAATTTCTTGAATGAAATCTTATATTTTCGACTGGTTTTTATTCGACTGAATTGATGCCCTTATTCCATACCTAATTGATGTCCCTTTCAAGACAATGGCTCTGTTATGGTTCGTTACCGTGTGAGCCTTTAGTTTTAAGTGTGTTTTATAACGTTTTGTGAAAAGATAAAGAAGTTTTGTGCCTCTTTGAGAAAGATTTACAAAAAGGAAATCACTCAAAGGGGTTTTTTCCCTCTTTCAGAATGTTTGATTAAAAATAAATAATAAATAATAAATAATAATAATAATAAAATGTTAATAAAAGCTAAATTTTATTTTACCAAATTAGGATGATAGTGTTGCCTAACACAGAACACCTAAAAATAAAAAAATGTAACTGCAAAACAGAATTAAAATTGATAAGCGCACTATAGCGAACTGTTTGTATTTTAGGGTCGAAAACAATCACAATATGTAACATTTTATAAGGGATAAAGGAATGTTGATTTCCTTCAAGAAAACTCCCATATATCTCAAACAAACAACCGCCGAAAAACAACTATCCGGAAGAAAGCCACGACCCGTAGCAAATCACAACCTTCGGTGCGAAATTTATTTGAACCGAAACACGCAATATAGAGTCCGTCGAAGCATAACAAGTGAAGGCCATTTTTCTTCAACGCATCTCCGCTGGAGTAAGAAAAGAATGCAAATTATATCCTTGTCTTGGGGATGGAAATCGTTGCCCATCCTCAAGGATGAAAAAAGCAGTAGAAAACGGTCATAAAATATTATTTAACGTTTTATTTGCATATTTTTTATGATGCCACGGACGGCTGTCGTTATCGACGGCACGGCTCAAACTTTGCGGCGAAAATTCGGGCAATCAGGTCATAAATTTTACGATCTGCTATAATTTCGATGCAATAACTATTGCGCTTATTCAAAGTGGGTGAGTGAAACTAAGAACAGCAGCGATGGGGCTGATTTGCCTATCGTTTGGAAGTGGAATGGAAAGTTTATCAAGAAGCATACTTTCGGCCTCGGGATAGGTTAAGCGTACATCGGAAAAGGAAGCCAATCGCTATTATGCGAAGTTTAATGCCGTTGTTTTCCGAAACTTGTTACAAACTTTGCGAACAGCGGAGGAAGTGGACTACTCGGGGTTTCATGGACCGGTGTTCATCTGGTACCGCTTTACACGTGACTCAGACTGTTTGACCCAATCTGTTCTGAATAACTTACAAAGGAGCAGTCCATATAACACGTGGACAAAAAACCCCAAATTTAGACCATCGCTCCTCTTCACGTGGACAAGCTTGAATTTTTTATCAAGTCCTACTCCCTCCCCAAATGTCCACGTGGATATTCCAAAACATAATATTCAAAAATCGGCCATTTTATAGAACAGACGGACCTTCACAAAATGCAACCTTTTTGAATGGAGGAGTTGTTCGACGCGATATTATTTAACGGATAGCTGCAAATAGTTTCGAATTTGAAATGTTTGGCCATTTGAAAAAAACAGCTCTTCATGAAACAGCTTTGTAGCGCTAACTTTTCCAATCAATACTTCATCGACGAACCACAGGAAAGCCAAACCATACCATCTTTGTGCTGCCTCATCGAGCTCCAAAGCGCCACCATAGCTGTAACCACATTTGCCACGTGGAAGGCAAAAGCATGAAACAGTATGTAGAACATCGGGGAGCATACATATTACTTCTGAGCTGTGGAATATTTCCATAATTTACACATTCGCTCTGTCTCGTTCCATCTTGCGCTGCTCGCTCAGCAGTTTTTCTTCTAAGGGACCGTCCATAAATGACGTAGCATTTTTTCACTGATTTTTTACACCCCCCTCCCCCCACGTAGCATTTAGTCACAAATTCTGATACCCCCCCTTGTAAAATACGTAGCATATCAAGACACCCCCCCCCTTCTTATTTTTTTTATCTTTGTCATTATTATCCGAATTCAAAATTCAAAATCGACTTTGAAATTTTTGCAGTTTATTTTATTCCACACAAATCATATAGGAGTCTAAGCACCAAGCCAATTTTATATGAACTATGTGATTTAACTGCTGGACCGGAAAATCACCCCTGAATATATCGTTGCAAAGCTTGAAAACAGTAGAAATTTTTAGTGTACTCAGCTCAAAACCGATCAAAGTGTCACTCACATCGCTTTGCATTTGAGCTCCTCAATTGTAATATTTCGAAAATATTAGCGATTACTATACAAATTATTTCAGGGTGTTCATTCAAAATTAGTTTTCCCATTCCCGGATTTTTTACGGTTGCCAAAACATTAAAAGAGGATGAAAAAATGATCATGTGACTTGTTTTTTTTTCATACACATTTTCAAGACTTGATCTAACTGATTTATGTACTATTATCATTTAAATTTAAAGTTTTGCAAAAATATGTATTATGTCTTTTTAACAAATTGGAAAACAATGTTTACCAAGTCGATAAAGTGTTGATTTTAAATTATTTTTTAAACTTTTAATTTATTTGGATATAAATAAATTAATTTAATCTTTTTGAATTATCATTTTAAAACCCTATTAAACCCAAACAAAAAAAAAGTTTGATAAAAAAAACTATATGTCAACTTTTTTTCAGCGCTAATCTTTTAACGACATTTTTCAAAATGCTACGTCCACTAGTTGGGACCCCTCCCTCCCCCTCGTCACACATCGTCACACATTCGTGAAGACCCTCCTCCCCCCTAAAATGCTACGTCATTTATGGACGACCCCTAACCACAAGAAGGTCCAATGTCGTAAAAAATAACTGTCAGTTTTAGGGCTCCCTTTTCGCTATGCTATGCTGTGAGAGTGTGGTGCTTATCACTACTGTTGCAAAACGGCTCGCTTGCCAGGACCAAAAACAGACAGACAACCGATGTATGCAAACCAGCAGAGTATCTAGCAGCGTATCGTATATTGTTAATGTACTGTCAGGAAAATATGCACAGGCGACCGTTATTTTCCATCTTTCAATCGTCGTACTTGGGGCTGTAACTCGCCACAAGAATTGGCAAGCTCAGACGAGATACGGCTATGGCAAAGAGGTACTCCAGTTCACCAGATTCACGATCCGCGATATAACTGCTTGTCTTTATGGTAGCTGGAAAATCGATGAATAATCATAATTATTATTTATAGTAAAAGCAAAGAAGGTAGAAGGTTGAAACAAATGTTTCAACAACTTTGAACCCATCCTCATCAAACACTACCTCAACATCAACGCCACTAGGTCTCCCTCTATCTCTATCTGCAACCATGTATTTCGTGTTGATAGAATAAATAGTCCCATCAGCCTCATTGTTTTTCAGCACCTTAAAAGCCTTTTAATTTTTGGAGGTTAGAGCTGTAGGTCATCATTATCGATGTTAAGTCTATTATCTAATGCTCTATCGTTCCCACCATTCAGCAAAGTTTCAAAGTTCTCTCTCCAGCAAGCCACATCACGAGAAACGGTGCTGTCTTTCTCCGCACGCCGCATGGTTGTACTACTTTTTCTTGAATGTCAGTTCCCGATTGTCGTTTTCTTCCAAACGCCAGTTCCTCGAATATCCCGTTTTCACGAATAGCCCACTTTCCCGAAAAGTCTATGACGCTCATAATTGTCATTTCTTTACAAGGTTGTGAATGAACTAATCATCTGATATGCATCCTTCTTTATTTGATATATCGGTTCTTCTGAATTCTTCTTGTTGCTTATGGTTCTTTCTAGTTCACCACTATGTAACTGAAGACTATTCTTACACCTTTCCTGGGAAATCCTGGGATCCCGGTCCTGGGTTCTCTTAAACGTCAAAATAAACCATATTTGCACCTGTTCTTAAGGATGCGCCGTATAACATATATATTATATATTTATACCAGTAAATCTTCATGATTCTCTCGTATCATGTGCATAACCAGTTCATTTATTTTTCTAAAAAAAAAACTGTTGACATCGATTTTAACGCTACGCTTCTTAACAAAGAGTACGAAAAATAAAGAAAAAGTTACGCAACAAAATAATACTTGACAAATCGTACAACGTTCAAATGATATTTTCTGACATAGGGTAAAGAACTACTTGGGCACTTCCATGATTCACTTTGGCATGGTTTTTCTTGGCTGAATCGTCTGAAAATTTGCACAAAAAAGCACTTTCAAACATCGCATATTGTGACCAAATATGAGCCGGGCAGCTTTCACAAAACCCCTTGCCGAAGTGAATCGAAAGTGCCGAGAATAGAATCTGGCTTCCTATAATAAATCTTTTCATGCTCTGAAATAAGCACAAAAACACTAGTTTAGTTGAAAATGTGGCATATGAACACGATTGTTTGAATATAGATGGTCAATTCTTATTGTTATTGTTATTGTTTATTAACTCAATAATTTTGAAAGAGGGAAAAGCCCCTTTGAGTGATTTCCTTTAGAAATCTTTCTCAAAAGGGCACAAAACCTCTTTATCTTTTCTAATAGAACGTTATAAAGTAAATATTAAAACTAGAGGCTCATTCGGAATGGATCCATCACAGAGCCGAATCATCCGGAAAAATCGTCATATAGGTCCTCCCACGCGTATCCACGATGCCTATCGACAACACAAATGGAGGCCAAACTTGTTATATCTGAAAATAAAACAAGAAAACCGAAGCCGCAAGTATCAAACAAAATAAGAAATTCCACACATATATTAATATAACAATTTCAATATTGGTAGGTTATGATTTACAAAATGTCTCGGACAGATACAGGAATATCATAACCCAAACTACTGATTCTGTCAAAGAATTGCTCTCTAGGTAAATTGAACCGAGAACATCGAAATACAATATGATCTATATCTTCATATGTTTCATTATATTCACAAATATTTGAATCTATAATATGCATACGGTATAAATAACATTTACAAATGTAATGGTTGGACATCAATCTAGAGAAGGTACATATAAAATTACGTCCAACCGAAAAGTATCTAAACCAGGGATATACCTTTACCTTTGGACAAATGGTATAGCAATATCTCCCTTGGTCACTTGTATTCCATGAAATTTGCCAATTATTTAGAGTATATTTTTTTAAATTAGAAAAATATTGGTTGTGTTGTATATCACGATTGAATATTATACCACGCGAAACACCCAATTTCGCTAATAAATCAGCTTGTTCATTGCCATAAATATTACAATGAGCTGGAACCCAAACAAATTTAATCATATATCCTTTAGAATATAAAATATGCAATAACCCTTTTATTGACAAGAGAATATGATGGGTTTTAAAATGAAATTTACCAAAATTTAAAGTTTGCAGACAACTAAAACTATCTGAACACACCACGAATATGTTAGGTGCATAATTTTTAATTAAACTGCATGCAAAATATATAGCAGTCAATTCAGCTGTGAAAATGGAACAGGGAGAATCTAATTTATAAAAATGGGCCAAATGAAAATTATACACTCCAAACCCTGCTACATTTCCAATCAAAGAACCATCTGTAAAAAATATTTGATAATTATCCACCCCAATCAATTTGCGTTTAAATAACATATTAGCATAATTTGAATGAACGTGATAAGGAATTTGTTTTAATTCTTCGTATAAAGAAAAATCAATGTAAGGACAAAAGGAATGAATATCTATACTATATTCATGAAAACCAGGTGAAGAATTTCGAATAATGTTTTCTGAAGAGCAATAAATGAACGATTTCAACATTCAATTACTAGGATTTATTTCAAATAGGGATTTTAATATATCAATTAGCGGATGATTAATTGAAAAACCATGTATTAAAAATTTACAGTTCAATTCAAAAATACAATTTTTCAGTGGAATAATACCAGCAAGTATTTCAACAGATTTGGTATGAGTAGAATTCATTAATTTTAAACTAATTCTCAAACAACGAAGTTGAATTTTTTCAAGTTTGGAAAAATGTGTTTGTACAGCACTTATAAAAGCAAAACAACCATATTCCATTACTGAACGAATAGTTGTTTTATAAAGTGTTATCAAATCATTTGGATGAGCACCCCACCATGTACCAGTAATCATATGAAGAAAATTAATTCTTTTAGAACAAATTTTTTGGACATATTGAATATGATTATTCCACGTCAATTTCGAATCAAACCATATAAGGTACCGTGGGGTAAGTGGATACAGAAAAATCAATAGTCAACTTCATTATTATGTACAGCTTACGTGAATAATGTTATTCAAACTTTTTTCTGTGGATAACAAATGAGGGACTAATATACGTCAAATCGTCAATTATTTAGGTTTTTTCTGATTTTTATGTATTGAGTATGAGGGACTTGAAAATTTGCGCTAAAAGATCCACTTACTCCACCATGGTGGGGTAAGTGGATCACCACCAAGAGAAATCTATTCTCAAAACATATATGGTGTAATTATGTATACTCAGAATGATATTGCTAAGTGGATCACCAATAAAAAAAAATCGGTTCTCAAAACAAATGTGGTGTAATTATGTATAGTAAGAATGACATTACTCTCGTACATGTTATTAGTGCAAGTTATGTTACATTTAGATACTTTTTGAATTGAAAAGCATCTTTATTTTATCAAAATATTATAAAAAAATATGTGAATAAGTGCACAATAAAAAAATATTGTAACTAGAATAATTTGGAGAAAAATCATCTATTTTATTCTCATAAGTATTGTAGACGTATTGTAGGATTATTCCAAATGATGTTTTCGAAAAATACTCGTAGTTTAAAAATAATAGTTACATTTCATTTTGTTTAAGGTGAAGATGAATCGAAACCAAAGTTCAAATTTTCAAGAGCACAGATCTGAAGAACCAAACATCCATTTGAGTTGAAAACCTAATCGATTGGTCACCACCAACTAGTGACCAATCGATTAAGTTTTCAGCTTAAACGGATGTTTGGTTCTCCAGATCCGTGCTCTTGAAAATTTGAACTCTGGCTTCAATTCATCTTCACCTTAACAAACTGAAATCTTTTTATTCTATTCGTGAATATAATTGCACCATCCGCTAGAACAATTTATATCGTTAAATAAGGTACGATGATATGCTTTCAATTGGTAAATTTGTTTATTTTTCTCTATCGCAATTAAGCTTAGATAAACCACGAAAAGTTTTGTTTAAATTTTGAAATATTCATTATTTTATATTTTTTTTATACCAGAGAGATTGAAAATACTTTTAGGTGGATTATTTCAAATTTTCTATGGAACTTTGACAAATTTAAGCTAGGAATAAAAAAAGTTAAAGGAAAACAACATTTCAGCATATTCAAACTTATTCAAATTCGCATAAGCAGTCTGCTAATATGCTATAACAATGCTTGATCCCCTTACCCCATCCCATTTAAAAGTAGGGGAAAGTGTACCATGTTCAATTTATCTGTATTTATTTATAAAAATCACACATTTTTCATTGTGGTTCACTCAATTAGAACTGAAATGCTCACCATGCGTTGAAAAAACTAATAGTATTCGATTTTAGACAGAGATACAATGGATTTTTGATTGATAGAAAACAATTTTGAAATTAATTGATTTTTGCAGCTTACAAGTTTGCTTGTGTTGGTGAACGTGTTTTACCAGTTTTGCAGTAGTATTAGTGTGGGCGTACGAATATAACCTAAAACGAAACAATGGTGCGAAAACATTCAACATTTTCAAGTATTTATGCTTAATATGGACAAATGATCCACTTACCCCACTGATACACTTCCCCCACTGTACCTTACTTAAACTTCTTCAAATTATCGTAAGCAGTCTGCCAATAAAAGATAATAATACTTGATCCACTTACCCCACCCCATTAAAAAGTGGGGGTAAGTGTACCATGTCCATTATATCTGTATTTATTTATAAAAATCATATATTTTTCATTGTGATTCATTACATTAGAATCGAAATGTTCACCAGGCGTTGAAAAAAATAATAGAATTTGATTTGAGGCAGAGATACAATGGATTTTTGATTGACGGAAACCAATTTTGAAATTAATTGATTTTTGCAGCCAACAAGTTTGCTTGTGTTAGTGTACGTGTAGAACCAGTTTTGCACTAGTATCAGTGTGGACGTAAGAACATAACATAAAACGATGCAATGGTGCGAAGACATTAAACATATTCAAGTATTTATGCTCAATATGGACAAATGATCCACTGTAACAGTTGAAAAATCAGGCGTTTACTGTTTGCCAGAAAACGCCGAAATTAAAAATCGATGAATTTTATAGCGAAAATAACCATGTATAATCGGGCAGCTCGAATGTATAACAGATTCATTCGAATAACCTACATGTAGGCGTGAGCACTTTAAAATACTAAAAAAATCTACCTATGATCAAATAACTTATATTGGGCACCAATGTAGGGTAGATGTATTAATCTTCGCCCCCTCCCTAGTTTTCGCCCCCCTGGTAGAACATTAGCTTGTTCTAGATTGTAATAAAATAAAAATGTTTTACTTTTTAACTTATATAAAAGATTGGAATAAAATATACTTAGTTTCCAAATGTTACTAATTAAAGTAATCTTCTAAACCGCCAAATAATCACATATAAAAATGTGGAAAAAATGATACGCTATTTTTTGCGTTCATTGAGAAAAGCGTCTATTTTAAAAGGCAAGGAAAACATATTAAGATAACTATTTCATCTTTAAAAAATGAATAGTTCTGATAAGACATGCATCAGCAAGAGACACGAATAGATTTTTTAACTATTTCAGCAATTATAACCAGTTTTAAACTATTTTTTCAGGGTGGCGAAAACTAAAGCACGTTTTCGTACGATTCTAATCTTCGCCCCTGGCGAAACTACCTGTAACGTTCTTTCAGTGGTGCGTGCATTAATTTTCGCCCCTCCTCGAAATTGTTCGAAAAACAAAACAAACTCATTGATTTATTAACTGTTTACAGGAGGTCACAGGAAGTTTAAAGGATTTTCTAAATGTACCGAATAGTTCCTTCTTCTTGGTATTACGTTTCACTGGGACAGAGCCTGTTCTTAGCTATATATTCTCAGCAGTATTCCTATGAGCACTTGCACAGTTATTAGCTGAGAGGTTTCTTTGCATAAGCTGCCATTTTCGTATTCTTTTATTCTGTGGTAAGCACAAAAACACTTTATGCCTAACGAAGTCAATATTATTCCCGTTAATAATAGATCTTCGACCGACCAGGAATTGAACTCAGACACCTTCAGCATGGCTTTACTTTGTAGACGCGGACGTTACCACTAGAATTAGGTGGGATTAAGAACTTCATCAACGTTTTTCAACCGACTACTAAAATCTGTTTAGTTTACCATAATCTGGTAAAAATCCTGTGCAGTAAATGTGACCATTTCCATAGTAGCATTAACTACAAAGCATTTAAATCCGTGACACCTACCGTACAGCACAGTGTGGTTCAAATCAAGTTTATTTCTAGTCATAAATATTGCAATTCTGGTTAAATAAATAAATTTTCTTGTGTATTGATGTTGACTACACTTCAAAAAAGTTAACAGATTTATGTAGTCTTGAAAATTGTTGGTGTAGTTCTTAGTTTTACCATGCATTCAGTAGTTTCTACAATAAAATTCATTTCAGTGTATGATATTTGTTGCTCATCATTATACTGATAGTCTGTGACGAAGAACAAATTGAACTTATTATTGTCAATCAAATAACCCACCATATTCAGCAAGAATGGAATAGAAACGAAATATGATCAACCGATTTTTAATATTAAATATTATTTTTACCACTACATGAGTTAATGGGTTTACCGCAGTACTTTTTTTTCCGCATTCAGTTTTTGGCACTGCTAACATTATTGAAAACGCTGAATATGATAAATTTCTCCCGAAATAACGGTACTTGATATAATTATTTAAAAAATATTGGAGAACTTTAATGTATGACATATCGGGGTTGATTCCGATATTCTGACATTGGATTATTTCATGTTGGGAAATTTCTCGACTTCCTGGGAATAATAACATATATCCAGGCTTCCGAATTCTCACTCACTCTCACGATAATGGATTTATCCCTCACAGCAATTTTCTGCGATTAGCTGCCTTGCGATTTTATCCGTCCACAAAACAAAGCGAAAATAGATAATTGCACATTTCCGCAGCTGTGAGAAGTTTGTTTTCTCTTTCTCCGATCCATGGAGAACTTTTCCTGTATCCATCGCCACAAGCAGCAGTTGCTTTTATGCACCAAATTAACCACTCCTTTCGTCAAGTTGGGGTGGTAGCATGGTTAGCGTGCACGCATCGCGGTTGTTTTAGCAATGTACTAGGTTCGAATCCCGTCGCCGGCACTAGTTTTTATTTATCCACATAGTGATAATTCTCGGGAGCAGTTGGTGAGCGAAAATATGATGGAGTGAAAAATAAATTATCCCCGGAGTGGAGTGGTTTTCGGTTATCCACCATCGTAGCTCCAGGGAAAATTAGTGTGAGCGATAAAAGATGTTCACGTGAGGAAGCGAAAAAAGCATTCTCCTTACGTGAGAAAAATCGTAGATTTCGCATCATTGATACGAAAATTCAGAACCCTGCATATATCACATAAATGCTACAAGAGCATAAATAATTACTTTGCAATAAATAAAAACAATACATAGTGGAAATCAGGACCTTCCATAGCCTTCGTTAGTAGGCGGCTACAAAGCAAATCCATGCTGAAGGTGTCTGAGTTCGATTACCTATCGGTTCAGGATATTTTTGTAATGGAATTTTTATTTGAGTTCCTTGTCCATGAGGTGTCATCGTGCCTGCCACACGGTACGACTGTAGAAATGGCAACTTATGTAAAGAAACCATTTAGTTATGAACTAAGTACTCTTTGAAAATTAAGCTGAGAATCAGGCTCTGTCCTAGTGTGGACGTAATGCCAAAAAGAAAAAGACATAGTGGAAATAGGCAGGATAAGTACCAGTGAAGATGAAAAGTGAGAAGATAATAAGTACCTGTACTTCAATTAATGGGGGCGAAGATTAGAGCATGGGTGGGGCGAAGATTGAATTTAGGGGGACGAAAATTGAAGCACACCATCAATCCAAAAATTATACTTTTTTCAATAGTAAAACTTTGTTTTGGATTACTTTGCAGTTTGATCATCCTAAAATAATAGATGAATAGTTGAATAAACCCAATAACATTATTTGATATTGATTAATAGAGTCAGAAATTTATTATTCCTGCGATTACATGGTTTAGGGGGGCGAAATCTAGTGCTTCTACCCTATTGGGGTTCGCGACGAGATTTGGACAAAAAACTAAAATTTAAAACGAGACAGGCAATCGGGAACAGGTTCAATAGCATATTGGAGGAAGAAGGACAACTGTTGATAAAAAAAGGAAAATGATGAACTTCCGCCAACGATCGCGTTCGTATTAGTAAAATTTCATGGTCAGATGGACCACATCTATCTCCAAATTCTTAAAACTCGTCCATTTCTAAACTTCATCTAGAAGCGACAAGTTGGTCCAAATTATTTTCACCAAAAAGTTAGTGCGTTCATAAGAAAGTTAGTTGAAACCTCTGAAGTTTATACTTATACAAATAAGTTAAAAAGTAAGGGAAAGTTTAAAGCAAATAAAAAAAAACAGTATTTCAAAGTGAATTATCAAAATAAAAGGTGAATTTGTGTAGTGATATAATCACCGGTCAGGTAAAACTTGTAAAGTACATGGAAGATGTGGAAATAAGTGTACAATGTTTTAACTATAGATTTGAAGTTTTAAAACGTCACGTTTAGAACAGAATCACAGACTACGCTGAAAGCGAGAGCGGTAGCAAACAGAAAAGGTAGTATTTTGTGGCTTTAAATGTTGGGTGTGTGTTAACTGTTGTGTGGCTTAGTCACACCACGTGGCTTTTCCTTTGGTCTGGATTTTATCCACAGGAATTGGGACCCTATCCACCGACGGGGTGGAATATCGCTTTTTACGATCGAGACGCTTCCCACGACGGGATTTGTGGACGACCCTCAAGCACGTGGCCGATCGTACTCATCCTCGGTAATCGTGAGTCTGGCGTGCCGACGCAGCATACGGCGTCGCAGGCGATCCGACGTGAACAGAAGACGACGCCATCGACGGGCACGAGCCGATTCTGGCACGAGATGAGGTTGGTGTAGCCAGCACCTGAGATTCACCTGCACGAAGAGCGAACCCCATGATCCGGCGGTCAACAGAAACGCCTAGGATCCCAGCAACGAGAGCAGTTCAACGAACGGCCGCAACGTCATCAGGTACCGATAGTATTAAGCCACAACCACACCCCTAGGGAAAAAGTAATAGTAAGCCAAATTGTGCAAATGCGAGAAGTTGATAATACATGTAGGCCTAAAACACACATTGAACGTTTAGCGGTGTATTGAGTTTTAATAGTAAGGAGAATTTGCCTGTTTAGTCTTGATCGGTCGGAATCGGATTGAGAGAGATTTGATATTTCTACGGTTGAGTATTTTCGTTGGTGCAAGTTCCGATTTAGTACAAATGGTATCAGGGTTTTGAATTTGAGAATCTAATAGGCTAGAGAACCTGCCCTGAGTGCTTCTCTCGGGTTAGTCGGGCACGCAACTACAGTACTGGCATCCTTGTTAAACGCAAGGTTGGCGCAAAAGTCAGTACCGGAAAAAGGTACTATTAGAAAACACCCTCACTTTACACCACTTACCCCACTGATACACTTCCCCCACTGTACCTTACCAAGATATTAATAATCAAAAAACTTGCTCAATTTGATGATTATCAAGAAACAAATCAATATGAACTGGAGAATGTTTGCGAGAAAATAATATAAATTTTGTTTTTTGAGCTGAAAATGTTAAACCATTATTATGTGCCCAAGTGTGAATATTATCTTAAGAATTTTGCATATAGTGACGAATAATTTCTCTATTCTTGCCATTGATATAAATGACATAATCATCCGCAAATTGAACAATATAGCATTCATTAGGAATAATGGAAATGATGTCTCTGGTGAATATGTTATATAAAAACGGGCTTAAACAAGAACCCTGAGGTAAACTGAAATAGCTATAACGGACCATTCTTGAAGATCCGTTATGGAAAAAATGCATTATTTTGAAAGAGAACAAATTACATATAAAATTGGAAATGATGATAGGAATTTTACAATCGTTCATTTTATTAAACAATAAATCAATCAATACAGAAACCAGGAATATTTTGAGTTGAGCTTGAACATTTCCCAGACAACCAAAATGTACGTATAACGAAATCACCTGGAGGCTCTATATGTGCAAAATTTCACTCATAAGATGTTGCGAATCGGCCTTCTACGTACTAAAGTGGAGGCGATATGCGTGCATATATTATGTGATGAATAATAACATATAATGCGAGTGTATAAATATTCTACCGAACTAACCTGCAATATTATGCGACTTAACTTATGATAACAAATGATGATTTGACAGCTGGTACGGATTGATCCGACTTACTCTGTACGTGTGTACGGGACGAAACAAAATGTACAAATGAACTCAGAAAAGAAGTGTTTTATGCGAGGAAACTCATCAATCTGACGAGTTTATCCACGGTGTTTAGCGAGTTTGATGTAATTAGTATGAATAAACGAGTTGTAACGTGAACTTTCATGCGATTTCTGGTTGTCTGGGTTGATTGGAGGAAAATTCTGATCATAAGAAGTTGAAGGTTGTGGATTTAAATTATGGTTATGGTTATTTGATTTATTTATTCTTTTTCTTTTAATAGGTGGTTTATACACAAAATTATTAGGTTCCTCATTCAAATTAAGGTCATTGTTTTGAGATAAAGGTTCAAAAATATTTTTAGTTGAAAACACATCAGAAGTTTTAATAACTTCCGAATAGAATGATTTATTTTTATTTTTTATTTTTAGATTGAATTGTTTCTGATGTGCTATATAAACCGAACATTCTTTCAAAAATTCATGCTTTTTAAAAATTAAATAGGGTGTAACTCAAAGTTTTTAACTAAACTTTCAAAACTCCAATAGGATTTTGCTAGATGGTACCCCGTTTGGCATAGAGTCGTATGGCATAATGCCTATTGGTATAAAGTCATTTGGCATAAAGTCGTTTGGTATAATGAGTGATATAGAATGAGCAAATTCTTAAACAATACATTACTCTTTTGAGAATAGACACACTTGTTTTTATTTTATTTTTATTTTTTTGAAGATTTTTATCGAGATCCAAGCCCATTGCCATTGCAATTTTTTTGGTAAGTTCTCAACAAGCGTGGTATTCGAGGCCAGCAGAAAAAGTGCAGAGGAACACAATTGGCGACCAGCAGTGGTAGACGAAGGCTTACGACAAAGATTTCTTTGATGAAACATGTCGGGGATGAACCAGCCTCGGGCTGAATTTCCCCTTAATAAAGAGTCAATCAATCAATCAATTCGATGAAACACTTCGCACCGACAGAGATATCCTGAACTTAGATGCGGTAGGGCTGACAACAGCGATGACAAGGGCATGCAACGATGCCACGAAAACGGGAGCCCCGCCATGATCGACATCTCGCGTACTGGTGGAACGAGGCATTCAATGCCATCCGCAATGATTGCCTTGAAACCAGGAGGCGTTATCAGAGAGCAAGGAACGTAAAAGTCAAAGAGGAGTGAAAGGTCGTATTCCAAGTAGCCATAGCCTTTCATACAATAGATAACGCTGGGTAAGTCTGAGTGTTACAAGGAACTGTGCTAAGCAGCTGACGCTAACCCCTGGGTGGATGTTTATCGAGTGGTCATGGCGAAAGTCAAGGGTCCATCAATGCCAGTTGGACTGACATCGTGGTCATCCACATCGTATGTCGACGAGGAAGAAGCTAACGCCGAAGATTGTCTGGTCTCCACAGACGAACTTGTAGTAGCGGCGAAAGCATTGAAGGTGAAAAAGGCCCCCGGACCGGATGGAATACCGAATGTGGCACTTAAGGCAGCGATCCTAGCATACCCGAATATATTCCGGAAGGTGATGCAGAAATGTCTGGACGAAGGTCTTCTTCTTCTTTCTGGCATTACGTCCCAACTGGGACAAAGCCTGCTTCTCAGATTAGTGTTCTTATGAGCACTTCCACAGTTATTAACTGAGAGCTTTCTTTGCCGATTGACCATTTTTGCATGTGTATATCGTGTGGCAGGTACGATGATACTCTATGTCCTGGGAATCGAGAAAATTTCCTTTACGAAAAGATCCTCAAGCAGCGGGATTCGAACCCACGACCCTCAGCATGGTCATGCTGAATAGCTGCGCGTTTACCGCTACGGCTATCTGGACGAAGGTCACTTCCCAGATAAATGGAAGATCCGAAGCCAAGAAAACCACTCGGTGATCCATCATCTAACAGGTCTATATGCTTGCTGGATACACTGGGCAAACTCTTGGAACGGGACATCCTAAACAGGGTGGCTTATTCTACGGAGAGTCAGCACGGACTATCAGAAAGGCAGTTCGGAATCCGAAAGGGAAAGTCAACGGTAGATGCAATTCGGACGGTTCTGGAGAGGGCCGAGAAGGCATCGAAGGGAGGAAATCGTTACTGCGCCGTAGTTAAGATAATCGTTAAGAACGCGTTCATTGACGCCAGTTGGGAGCTCATTGCCTCAGCGCTGCATAGAATGCGAGTTCCTGACTATCTGTGCCAGGTTCTGTATAGCTTCTTCGAGAATCGGTTGTTGGAATATGCTGAAAGGAGTTAAGATTAACGGCGGGAGCCACGGAGGCAATGGGCACGGTCGAGAACTGGATAAATGTCAGCAATCGCAAAGCTGTTCAACACGCTGAGATTACCGTCGAGGGATATGTCATAGCATCACAGAGTTCGCTCAGACATCTTGGCGTGATGATAGACGATCAGCTTAACTTCAACAGCCATGTCGACTATGCATGTGGAAAGGCGGCAAGGGCGACCAACCCACTTACAAGAATCATGCCGAATGCTCATGGTCCAAGAAGCAGTAGGAAGTGTCTTCTGGTTAGCGTATCATCGTCGGCATCGGGTCATCGGGGCGCTAATGAACCGAAAGTCAACCCTCAACCGGAATCATTTGACCGACCTCGGCACTCTAGTCAGCCTGACAAAGAAAGAAGGCGAAGATCTCCTGATCTTCTGACAACCTTCGACGCCGGGGGAAGTCAGGAGCAGAAGGAAGCGAGAAAGGAAGAAGAGGATAAACGACGGAAGGAGACAGAGAAGCGGAGGAAGATGAAAAGGCAGTCTGCTCAACATGCAAGAGCAAACCACTGGCAGACTGCACGAGCACAGAGCGGGAAAACGTCAAGAGCGTTATAGACTGATGGACAGACGCTTTTTAAACGCAGCGCGTACTCGAGTACGACAGCTGCCCTAGCCACAACGTCAAAATCATCATAGGTGATCTAAGCGCTCAGGTTGGCCAGGAGAAGGAGTTAAGACCTTCTATTGGAAAGTTCAGCGCTCACTGGCTGACGAACGAGAAAGGCCTTCGACTGATTGATCTCGCTGCCTCCAAGAATATGGTCATCTGTAGCACCTACTTCCAGCACAGCCTTCCATTCCGATACACCTGGAGATCACCACAGCAGATAGAATCACAAATCGACCACGTTTTGATTGATGGATGGCACTTCTCCGACAGTATCGACGTCAGGAGCTATCGTGGCGCTAACATCGACTCTGACCACTAACTGGGGATGGTTAAACTGCGTCCAAAACTATCCGTTGTTAACAACCTACGGTACCGACGCCCACCTCGGTATGACCTAGATTGACTTAAGCAACCGGATGTCGCAACTGCATACACGCAGCTCCTCGAGGCTGCATTACCGAAAGAGGGTAAGCTGGATGAAGCCCCCTCTAAGAGTACAGTGAAAGCAGACATCAACAATGCAGCTGATGTCAACGTTGGGTACGTGGGACAGATACGACGTAACTATTGATTAGACGAGAAATTTAGACAGATTCTGTAGGACAAGAGAGCAGCGCGAGCGGACATGCTGCAGGAAGGGAACCAGCGTGAAACGTTTTAGATGGAAACGGCAATATCAGACCCGCCTCTTTTGGGAGAAGAAACGCTACCTGGCGGAGACGGAGCGCAAGGAGATGGATGTGCCGATCTCAAGAAACTCGGAAGTTCTATCAGAAGCTCAACGCATCCCGCATTGGCTTCAAACCGCGCGCCGAGATGTGCAGGGATAAGGATGGGAGCATCTTGACAGATGAACGTGAAGTGATCGAAAGGTAGCAGCAGCAATACGATGAACAACTGAATGGTGCTGAGGGAGCAATAAATGAAGGTCGGTGTACGATAGTATCGACCGTGTAGAACTATGGAAAATCATGGACGAGAACAACTTTCCCGGGAAGCTCACAAGGCTAATAAGAGCAACGATGAAAGGTGGGCAAAATTGTGTGAAGATTTCAGGCGAACATTCCAGTCTACCGGAGACTACGACAAGATTATGGACTTTCGTGCCTGTTGTTTAATATCGCGTTGGAAGGCGTTATGCGAAGAGCCAGGTTTAACAGCCGGAATACGATTTCAAATTGATTGCTTCGCGGATGATATGGACATTGTTGGCCGAACATTTGAAAAGGTGGCAGACCTGTACATCCGCCTGAAACACGAGGCAGTAAAAGTTGTACTGACAAAGTATATGCTAGTAGGTGGAACCAAGCGCGACAGGGCTCGCCTAGGTAGCCGTGTTATGATAGACAGGGATACGCTTGAGGAGGTCGACGAGTCCGTCTACCTTGGGTCATTGCTGACGTGACGATAACAACATTAACCGTGAAATACGGAGGCACATCATTAGTGAAAGTCGGAAGCTTTTTGT
Source organism: Aedes aegypti (assembly GCF_002204515.2). Classification (NCBI taxonomy): domain Eukaryota; kingdom Metazoa; phylum Arthropoda; class Insecta; order Diptera; family Culicidae; genus Aedes; species Aedes aegypti. The sequence goes on along the minus strand of NW_018736167.1, from coordinate 3,665 downwards.
CGAGAAATCTGAGACTAAATTCTTGAATAATCTGTTGAACCTGTGTAGTATCTAAAAAGTTAACTGGAGGCTATAGAATTTTACGTCATGATTAATTGCAAGCAGAATAAGGTAAATAAGTATGTAGAGTGCATTTTGGTTAAAATGAAAATTACAGAGACCTTAAACCTTAGATACCTATATTTAAAGATAGAGACTTTTCAGATACTTGCACTAAAATAGAGACCAAGTCTCTTAAAGAAGTCCTGCTACCAGCCCTACGATAGATAGTGTGCAAAGTTGTACGACCTTGACAAGGTGATGGAATATCAAGCCTGTGTTGTTCAATACTGCCCTAGAATTTTGAGCCAGGTTTAACAACCGACGTTTGTTTTTAGCACATCCAGATAATTTGTTTGCTTTGGGCATGTGTCCTTATTACAAACATTGTCGGCCATAAAGTGACCGAGATTAAGTGTTAAGTGTGTGTTTAGATATTAATTAAATAAATGGAAATTAATGAACTAGAGTTAGACATAATCAGTAATCTTACCAAAGTTTCAATAGTGGTTATCGGGTAACGCTGCTTCGAGAGCACGTTCTACCGAATATTACTTTTTAAATCATACAGGTTTCGCAAACATTTTGTCACCACCAATCTGATTTCTAATCAACTAGGCTATCATCTTTATGCTATCTGCCTCGGTCAATGTTATGCTTCTCTTCTCAGCTTTGAAGCTCACTCTCTTTCTTCTAGAAGAGCCCACGGAAGAGAATAAATCATCCAGAGAGTTGGAGCGCGAGCAGCAACATCAGCAAGGATAACGACGGGGCGGAGCCAACCCGGTTCTCTCTCTCTCGAAATCATCATCGTCCTCCGTACAAATTAACCCCTCGTGACGTTCTGGCGATTGCAAGTGTGAGTGAAAGCAAACCCGGCAGAAGGAAACAGGTCGCAGCACATATTTACTTCCCATACCCCCGCCGTGTGCGCCAAGTTCTGGGATCTCGCATAAGAACGAATCAAACTCCAACATAAGTTGCGAAAAAAATATGTGGCCAACTCATCAAGGGTTCAGGGCTCCGTCCGAGAGCTTCGCGCGAGAAAAGGAGAGAAAACCCGAAGGGGCGGAGGCATGTTTTTATGTCACGGTTCATATTCTTTCGCAACGATGCTAGGGATGGTGGTTGGAATAGAATGGTGGGTTATTATTTTTTACGACGGATCATGGAAATTGAAAATATTGTGCATCAAGGTTATTTCGTTTTATTTGCAGCGATGTAGAATATTTTTCACTCGCTGGCTCGTCAGACGTAAGAGCACGGAGATGGAAAATAGGTGTAAGTGGCTCAGGCGATGCACGCTGTAGATAAGGACTTGATCGTCCAAAAGGAACCTCGGCAAGGAAGAAAAGAATAATCTGAAAACGGTTTTTATATTTTCTCGATTTCCAATTCGGCAGAGCCTTGGGACGCAATGCAATGTTTCCAATCGATGTTTGCTGTCGATTCAAAATCTGAAATTCATTAGTCGTATCATCGCAGTCCGAAGAAATTGAAAATTTGTGCAGCTCAGTGGAAAAAGGCGGTTCGTCATAAATTGAAAATGGATTTCAATTTTGCAAAGTCGTTGGGATTTTAAAAGATTATAAATGGTTTCTCGTATAAAAATGTGCCACAATATCTCCTTAGAGCTCAAAAATAGCATTTCCTTTCCACTGGATAAAGACTGCTAGGAATATCAGGCTTTGATCATACCAACCCTTTTTTTAAATGTTATTAGTTGTTACATTATTATTTATTTATTTGGTTTATATCAGCCCCACGCTTCTTTGTTCCGACGGATTCGTAGCGAACACCATCTTTACAGAATTGTTGTCTGGCATTCTAGCAACGATGCCCTGCCCAGCTTATCCTTCCAACTCTAGTACAATTCACGATACTGGGTTCGCTGTAGAGTTGAGCGAGCTCGTGGTTCATACTTCGCACCACACCGCCGTTCTCGTGCACGCCGAGAAGATCGTCTTAGCACTCGCGTTTGGAAACCCCAAGAGTTTGCAAGTCTCCTCGATCATCGTACACGTTCATGCCCGTAGAGGACTACCAGTCTTATGAGCGTTTTGTACATCGTGCATTTGGTGCGGGGGAGAGCCTATCTTGACCCGCAGTTTCTTCTTAAGCCCATAGTAGGCCCAACTTCTGCTGATGATGCGCCTCCGTATTTCCCGACTAACATTGTTGTCAGCCGTCAACAACGATCCGAGGTAGACGAACTCGTCCACCACCTCGAAGGTTTCCCCGTCTATCGTAACACTGCTTCCTAGGCGGGCCCTGTCGCGCTCAGTTCCGCCAACCAGCATGTACTTTGTTTTAGACGTATTCCCCGACTCTTGTTGCTTCGCGTATAAGGCGGGTGAACAAATCGGGTGCAAGTCGTTAGGCCGAAAGGGCCGTTAGGCCGAAAGGGCCGTTAGGCCGAAAGGGCCGTTAGGCCGAAAGGGCCGTTAGGCCGAAAGGGCCGTTAGGCCGAAAGAGTAGTTAGGCCGAAATAACATTTGATCATTTACTACTATTTCAAATGGCTAACACATTCATCAGTGTTTTGACGTTGGATAACGTCTTACGGCAACATACTGGGGTACAATTTCGAAAAACGAAAAATCGCTCGCGTCACGAAAAGTGGTTAGATTTTAACTCTTAATAACTTACTAAAGCCCGCATAGATTTTCAAGATTCTTGCACCAATCGATTGGAAATCTTTCTACGAATCTACTCGAAAAATGAAAATTATTGATTTCCATGACTAAACTATTGAAAAATTGGTAAATATTGAGGCATGTCTTATTTTCAATAGAAAAGCACATTTTTCTTGCTTTTATAAGGTTTTGACGTTTTGAAGATTACATGTACCGCAATTCGAAATTGATCATTTTTCATAATTTTTCTTGTCTGTTGCAATAATGTTGGAAATGCCAAACAACTGAATGCAGGAAAACAAGTACGACGGTCAGCCTCCTGGCTCATGTGCCAAAATTTTCTAACAAATGTGTTTTTAGTGCTAATAATCATCCCTAAATAATGTCACTTGTCAATGCGATTATTGTTATTTTTTAAAACGACTCTACATAATAAATATGAGCTCCCTGAATCCGAATATGCTTGCGAAATTCTTAACAATGCAGTTTTTAAAGAAATAATGAATAGTTAATTTCATTTTTGAAAACGCCTAAATGTAGGCAATTTTTTAAGGAAATCCCTGAAATCCAACATAAATTTAATTATTTCAACTGTATGAACTAATTGGTACGAGTTAAGAAGATGGTATTGGGATCGGGGATATATTTTAAGCATCCTTACAAACTTTACTTACTTTGAATAATGCCGTTGTTGTCATCGCTATCTATTTATAAATGCATGCTAGAGCGATCAGAGTATCAACTTGTCAAACAAAGAGCTAAAACTATTCAGCAACACCCTTGTTGATTATTTGATTTGGTAAGAAATTGTCGATCGAATCGAAATTCGCACACAGAGAAGACTGCAAAAATGCTACCGCCGCCCGACCCTAGTAAGGGGAACCTAGAACCAGTGCTTGCCATTTCTCTCCGTTAAAAACTAATCAACCAAAATTATAATTGATTAATAAATTAATTAATTAATCAATTAATAGTAATAGATGAAATGTC